>NC_056735.1:506226854-506261854 GCF_019279795.1 Protopterus annectens | reverse complement strand
TAGGAGGTTCCATATTGTAATGAGCTGAAATGGCAGAGGCATGGATTTTAATAGATGAGAAAGATAAGTCTTTGTCCAGCATCTCAGTTAGGTATTGTAAAATCTGAGGTATATTAGGGACAAGTGGTTCGAGCCCTTGTGCCTGGTTCCAAGCACAGAATCTCTTCCATTTTTATGCATAAGATTTCCTAGTGCTGGGCATCCTGGCTTCTAAAATGACTAACAGCTTTAGAGAGAGGTGCAGTCTGAGTGGCTACATTATCTGCCATGCTGCCAGGTTTAAGGTTCTGAGTTGATTGTGCAGAATCTGATTGTTTTGTTGTGTCAGAAGATGAGGAATTTGAGGTAGAAGCCAAGCTGGGCCTTGAGACAAATTCTTTAGAATTGGTTACCAGTGCTGGCGTGGCTGTCTGGTGCAATCAGGATAATTTTTGGCCTTTCTTGTCTGACTTTTAGTAGCACCTTGGTGAGAAGAGGCATCGGAGGGAAGGCATAGACTGTCAGGCCTTTCCAGCTGAATGATAGAGCATCCACTTTCCATGCTTGAGAGTGATAATTTCTTGTGCAAAAGTTCTGTATTTGGTAATTGTGAGGGGAGGCAAAAAGATCTATTTCTGGGCGTCCCCATTTCCTCGTTATCATGCTGAACGCTTGTGGATTTAGCTTCCATTCATGAGGATCCATGAGATTTCTGCTTAGTTCGTCTGCCAGTGTATTTTTTGTTCCTGGCAGGAATTGTGCCTGCAGATGTACTTGATAGGTCAATGTTGTGTTCCACAAAGTCATGGCTTGTCTGCATAGGAGGTAGGAATGTGTTCCCCCTTGCTTGTTTATGTACCACATAACTGTGGTATTGTCCGTCTTTATTAATAGTTGTCCTGGATGTATTAGGTCCTTGAAAGATGTCAGGACATTCTGTACAGCTAGCATCTCTTTTTGATTGATGTGAAGATGCATTTGTTCCTTGGGCCACATGCCCTGAATACATTTTCCTGCCATATGTGCCCCCCAGGCATAATCCGATGCATCCGTTGTTATTGTCTGCCTGGCTGTAGGTAAGGTGAAAGGCTGTCCCTTGTTGTGGTGACAGGCCTGGGACCACCATCGAAACTCCTGTTGTAGGCAGGGAATTAAAGTTATGATTGTCTCCAGGCTGTGACAATGCTGAGTCCAAACACTTTTTAGATACCATTGTAGTTTCCTCATATGCAGTTTTGCATATGTAATTAGTAGAATGCAGGATGCCATGAAGCCCAGGGCCTGCAGAATTTTTCTTGCAGGGAGCTGGGTTTTTGTTGCCATCATTTGAAAGTAATGAGTCAGTTGTCTTTGTTTGCCTGGCGTGAGATAAGCCATCTGGGCAGTTGTATTTAAGCTTGCACTCAGGAATATTATCTCTTGAGAGGGCACTAGTTTTGATTTCTTTTTGTTTACTGTGTGCTCTAGGCAAATTAGCAATCTTTTTACAAATGCCAGATGCTTTAGAAGAATGTCCTTGCTCTCTGCTTGAATAAGGCAGTCGTCCAAGTAGGGATATATTTAAATTCCTTTTTGTCTGCAAAATGCAATTACTGGTGCCAGGCATTTTGTGAAGACCCTGGGCACAGTAGATAAGCCAAAGGGCAGTGCAGAGAATTGGTAATGCATTGAGCCTGCTATGAATCTGAGGTATCTTCTGCAAGATTGTCTGATTGGGACATGCAGGTATGCCTCCTTGAAGTCCAAAGTAACTAGCCAAGCCTTCTTGCCCAGCATGGGCAGAAGTTGCTGTACTGTTAACATTTTGAATTTTGGAACATACAGGAAAATAATTAGGACTGACAGGTCCAGTATTGGTCTCCAGGCTTTGTCCTTTCTGGGTACTAAGAAAAGTCTTGAGTATAATTCTTGTCCCTGTTCTTGCTGAGGAACTTTTTGAATAGCTCCCATGTCCATAAGAGCAGCAATCTGTTTTTGTGCCTCTGCCCATTGGTTTTGTGGCAGGTCTGGCATACTTTTTGGTTTTGGAAGCTTGTGGAAGTGGAACCTGTAACCCTGAGAAACAATATTCAGCACCCATTGGTCCTGGGTGATCATGTGCCAATTTTTTGAGAAAGGTGCTAGCTTTCCACCTAGGGGTGCTGTCAAAAGGTAAGTGCTTGGCATTTGCAGAGGGAAGTCATTGGGACTGTTTCATATAAGGTTGTGATTTGTCTTCCCCTCCTTTGGGGGTTGAAGCACCCCATTGTTTAGGTCTATAGGAGCCTAGGGGCTGAGATCTGCCTCTTGGACATCTGTATCTGCCTCTTTGTGGCCTGTCTGACACACTGGAAAGGACCAATATTTTGAAGGCCAGTTTCTGCTAAATCTAGGTGGTTGAACCTGTAAGAAATCTTTCACTGTCTGCATTGACTTTGCTTTATCCTCGCATTGACTTTGCTTTATCCTCCATTTTCTTTAACACCTCTTCTGCCTTAACACCAAACAAAGTATCATGCTGTAATGGAGCATCCAATAATTTTACTTTAACATGGTCAGGTAAACTTTGTTCTTTCAACCAAGCATGCCTTTGAATAACAGAGCCTGTAACTGTGGCTCTGCAAGAAGCCTCTAATGAATCAAAACCACATTGCAGAGTATGCTTTCCCACTTGTTCAACTGCATGCAATAAATCCTGTATTTCCTTACTGTCAGGACTTTCTGTATTTGAAACCATTTTCTGTTTTAACAATGACATGAGGTACTGTTGGTATTTAAGCATGTGAAACTGACAGTTTAAAGCTCTTGCAGCTAAAGTAGCAGAAGTGTAAACTTTTTTCCCCCATCTGTCCAGAGCTCTGGAATCCCTATCCGAGGGGACAGGATTTTTAGCAGTGGAAACCTTAACTACCTTAGGACCCTGAGAAATTGTTTCTGGGTCTGCAGCGGGGTTTTTGTAAAGAAATTTATGAGAGTCAGAGACTCTGTAGTACCTGTCTAGCTTGACTGGTGGAGGGGGTAAAGAATCAGGAGACGGACTGGATTCAGAAAAAACATCATCAACAATATCAAGCACACGGGGAATAGCCAGGGGCCTGTGATGAGGCAATAAAAGGAAGTCTCTGAGCCTTTTCTTGGATTCTGAATAATCCTGGCTCTCCCAATGGAAATGCTCCCTCATGGTGTGCAGGGTTTCTCCAAAAGAATAATCCTCAGGCGGAGAGGCTGAAGGTATGGACTCTTCTGCATCAGAGTCCTCATAGGGAGGGAGAGAATATCCCTGATCAGAAGAGGAATCAGAGGAAATGGAAACATGGTCAGAGGAATCATAATCAGTGTCTTGCTTAGGCATTTTATCAGTAGGGGGATGGGAACCCCTGATTAAAGTAATTAGGTCTTCGGCCATTTTAAGCATCTGTTTCTTTGGCATGGATGGCTGTTCTGGAGAATGCTGTACTTGTTTCCTTGTCTTTAATGGAGTTTTTGACTTTGCCTTTGCTGCTGTAGTGGGCTTAATTGTAAGCTGTGAAAATCTGAATACACCCTCAAAAGCCGATGCCTGCTCAACGGCTCTGAACCCATCTGAGGGTACAGTTTCCGTAGGCCCAATACCTTGAGTTTCCACAGGCCTCGGTATCTCCATGTGGCTGTTGGTTACGGCCTGTGGCTCTGAGGTAGCGGGTGTCAGAGGCTGCAAAAGTGCCTCACTGAGAACCGATGAACTGGCGACTGGCCTAGAAGAGGCTTCGTCGTGGGTTTTGGACCTCAGATGCCTGTCCTTTTCTTTGTCTTTGCATTTTTTATAAATTCCGGTCGTCGGTTGTTCCGACGGCATTATGTAATTAAACCTTCAGCCAAAATAATGTAAAGCACAATCAAACCGATGTTTAATAGTGTGTTTATTGAATCTAGCACAAAACCGACAACTAGTAACGTCGTGGTCAGGGCCTAGGCAAGGAATACAGTAAGAGTGAAAGTCCTTATGAGGTATTTGCTTCCCACAAGAAATACAATTATTAACTTTTACTGACATCGATCTGGAGCAAGAAAAAGTTTCCCCAACGGGGTACTTAGCTTTATTGAAGACTTTGGTTCTGAAACTCAATTTTGAAAATCTCAGGAGTCAGCTGACTGGCACTTGCGAACTGCTTTTGCTTCGGGCACCACACGGCAAGAAAGACTAAAGAAAATAGCGTCGGTTGCAACTTTTATAACCCTGGCACACTGATGTCAGGGAAGAGGCGACAGCAGCCGACGCCAGACCAAGATTTTGTAACTCGGGCTGACTGCGGGTCGCCTGCCAGCAGGATAACCCAAGTGTAATGACTGCAACAGTGAAACACAATGAACATCAGAGATTTTTATCTCAGTTTCAGTTGGTGTTCTGTCACACATCTAGCATTGTAGAAATTTATTCTTTGAATGCTTTCTGAAAAGTATGAGGAACAGCTTCAGAAACAGCCATGATAAGTAATGGCACACTATCTATCTGTCTGTATACATACATATGAACAGCTTCAGAAGTGGCCATGTTAAGTAATGGCACACTATCTATCTGTCTGTATACATACATATGAACAGCTTCAGAAGTGGCCATGATAAGTAATGGCACACTATCTATCTGTCTGTATACTTACATATGAACAGCTTCAGAAACGGCCATGATAAGTAATGGCACACTATCTATCTGTCTGTATACTTACATATGAACAGCTTCAGAAACGGCCATGATAAGTAATGGCACACTATCTATCTGTCTGTATACATACATATGAACAGCTTTAATATAAGCCATGACAAGTGACATCACTCTGTCTATCTGTTTGTATACATAAACTGGAATAGCTTTAAAAGAGTTCATGTCAAGTAATGGCACACCATCTGTGTGTATACATACATAAGAAGGGCCTTGGAATAGGTCATGTCAAGTAATTGCACACCATCTATCTGTAAGTATACATATAAACATAGGAGCAGCTCTATAATAGGCCATAACAAGTAACAGCACACTGTCTATCTATTTGTATACATATATAGAAGCAGCTTTAAAACTTGCTATGTCAAGTAAAAACACAACATCTATCTGCTTTATACAAACACAGGGACAGCTTTAGAATAGGTCATAACAAGTGACGTTATAATATGGAACTGTTTGTATATGTGCATAGGAACAGCTTTAGAATAGGCCATAACAAGTGACGTTACAATATCAAATTGTTTGTATATGTGCATAGGAATAGCTTTAGAATAGGCCATAACAAGTAATAGCAATTATCTGTTTGTATACATACACAGAAACAGCTTTTTTGTATATGTACGTAGAAACAGCTTTAGAACCCACCATGAACAGTAGCAGCATGCTATTTATATGTTTGTGAACATATATAGGAACAGTTCTGGAATATTCCATTACAAGTAATAGCACACTATCTTTCTGTTTGTATACATGCATAGGAACAGCTTTAGAATAGCCCATGACAAGTAACGGCACACTATCTATCTTTTTATGACTGATTATTTCTCTTTCTTTTCTTTGGCAAAAGGTATAGGTCTGCTTGAAAGAATAGCATTTAGGCTCTTACTTGCTGTAATAGTTACATTATCTAAGTAAGTGATGTCAAACAGTCTTGCCTTTTACTTCTGACTATGCCATTTAACTGGGAGTTATAGCCAGAATTATTTCTAAAAGACTTTCTCCCATCTTTACAATATTTATTATCTTGTATCACTTCTTGGGAATGGGCTTCTTTCATGGGCCATTGCTCTGTGAGCTTCCTGCTATTTCTTGCCCACCTCCAGATTCGTTTCACTATCATTATTATGACTTTTCCCCATCCTTAACCCTGTAATGAAGTACACTCAAGTATCGCATAGCTTCCAGCTTGCTCTCATGATGTTGGCTGCAGGGCATTCTTTCTTAAAGCAGTGTTTCTCCTTTTTAGACTACAAGCCACCATTAAACACTATCAAGACACAGGGCTCTCTCTCTCTTCTCTTCTCTGATGAATATTAGCCACACCTTAGCTTGTCATGGCAGGTTCTAAAGCTGTTTCTATGACTGTTATATAAACTTCTTTATTCATTTCAGCACATATTGTACTACCATTTCAAAGGTCAATACCTCCAGCTGTCAGAATGCTGCCTTTTGAGCTACTTTAGGTACCATCTATTCTTTTATGATACACGTAAACTTATTTCTATACCCTAATATACTCCTATTTTCCATTCACAGCAGACACTGTGCTTTTTCTTTTTATATAAACGTCATCCTTTGTTTAATATTTCAAAGAAGAGTAACAGACAGTGCCCTGTGGCGATGCTGTGATAATGATACTAATGCCTTTAAGAAACACTTTCGCCTTTGGTGATGTTTCCATACTTGTATACGTATGATAATTAGTAATCACCTGTAGGAATGTAAGCCCAACCCCCTTTCCACATCAACGACAGCTGTGTCTAAACATTAAAACACAAAACTGCCACTAACACTCTAGAACTCACTCCTGCACAAAACAAATCCAGAATAAAATGCAAAACACCAGGACTTGGAGACAGCTGTAGGATCTAGTATAAAAGCTTTATTGGACACAAGTGCTTTTGTGGGCAACCCCACTTCTTCAGATGTCATGTGTTTGAAGAGGGATATAAGTGAAGGGTTGTTTTAATTTGTATTGACATCTGTGTTTTTGCATTTGTGTCTAAACATTGTTGTCTGCAACACAGAATAAGTACCCTACTCTGGAAATAAACACTCATTTAAGTCATTCTTACATTAACCAATAAGTTTGGAGAGGCATGTGTTAGAAAGGAATTTTATATTACTCAGGTACTGTGCAAGTAAAATACTACGGGTCATTCCTAGAAATCATTCACTGATGATTTGTTTTGTTCACATAAGATATCATCAACCATTGCATTAACTGATTATCCATTTACGTAGTTAATACATTTTGACAGGTGTCAAAACAAAAGAATTTATTTTTCTGAGAGACATCAGAAGAAAATATCAATAATTACAGTTGTGCACTCTTGAAGACATTCAAGGTAAATTTAAAGTAAATGGCACGGGTACATTGTGGTGATAGAACAATCGCACAAACATATCACATCATAATATATATATATATATATATATATATATATATATATATATATATATCTCACAACAAAACATTTCTGTAAAATGCTAGCTGTATAATGTAACCCAGCACTTGGTCAATACTCCAGGTTAAGGGAATACTGTAACATCAGCCTGAAACATATATATGTACATTTTGCACTTTAAGAAAGGAAGGAAATAGTCAGGACTGCAATAATTCAGTGGTGAAATATGAACAAGCTACATTTTGGTGCAAGAATAACATAAATGAGAGCAAGTAACAAATGTAGGCCTAGAGTACATGAATGAGTTTAGACTGAACCAGTTACTATCAAAAATAGGCTTACAATGAAGGATGAGCAGAAGAGTTTAAACAACAGACTGTTCTACGGCATCTGATGATGTAAGGCAGTTAAAGAACTATTGCTTAAGGATGTAACTCAAGGACTGGATCTTTCTATGTTTACATGAATTAGGATAATCCAAGAGGGATGATTATAGTGGAGGAAAAAGCAGTAGAACTTGAAGGATATTTAATATGTTACATATAGACACTGATGGATACTGTGTTTTTTATGGACATGTGAACTATGTATACCAAATTAGCATGTCTTGGCAAGTGACTTCCTTGTTCAGTGACACACTAGTCTCATGGAAATTGAGGGATTATACCTCAAACTACAAGAGAAGCATCTTCCTACTACAGTAAAGGCTTCATTTTACTGCCTGAAAAGCCTCTGTAAAGTTTACACTCAAACCAGAGTTTCTTATTGAATGAAAAAGTATACACTCAAAATAGCTAATTCTAGTTTTACACTGGAATAAGGCAATACATCTGACAACCGTATGCCTGTGTTGGAAATGTTATGAAGGCAAAGGTAGGTAGAAGGGATATTCTAAACAAATTCTGTAGCATTCAGAAGTTACAAGACACTATGCTAATGAAACTTTAGTAAGTGATTATGCATTTCCAAAATTAAATGAATAAATTAAAAAAATAAATGGATGCATATAAAAAAATAGAAGTTATAATTACAAAGTACCACCGGGGACATAGTATGCCTATTACACACCTAGTCCAGTCATGGGCATGAACATTGTAGGAACATGAAGAGGGATACTCCTGGCTTTGTAATCAAAATGGTAACATCAAATGCATTTACTTTAAGGCAGAAGTAATCGGATAAAAGCACAACATTTTACCTTTCATTTTCTGAAGTACAAAGTGAATGAAATTGAAACGGTTTGTCAAATTTAAATAGTGATGCAGGAATCATCCAAGCAGTCTGGAAGAGACTGAGTGGAATACTGCTATTGGTTGACAACAAATAACGTTAAGATGGCCCTGTTGCTTTCAAAATGAAATGGCATATTGCCAGTTTTCATTCAGTGGTCCACTCATGATCACTGACCAGTTAATATAGCTAGAAACTGTTCAATCATGAAATTGAAAAGATAGTTCCAATTCATCAGCGAAGAAGTGATTCACTGCAGGGGTAGGAAGAAACACAGCTTTCCATCTGAAGTAATATAGCATGCTAGAGAACTTGTGTTGCACTATTTCATTTAACAAAATGCATCTACAAACTATGGCTCACTATATGTTATAACTATGAGATTAGAACTATATCAGCTCCCCTGCATGGATACACCCACATCCCACTCAATTTTACCTGATTTTATAGAATACTTATGATTTTGCCCGTTATGCCTGCCTTCTTAAGCATAACTTCAGGACCATTACAGTTATTCAATAATGCAAAAGGTTAGAGATTCATATTTACTATTCAAGAAAAAATACATCGGGATGCAACCCTTGGTAGAGACTAAAACTCTTATTTTTGTACTAAGTTTGCAGAATTTGAATGCTTTCACACATCTTCATTTTTAATGGATTTAAGACAAATTTTACATAATATCCCTGATGTCTAATGTTGGTGCAGAAGACTAAAACTCTGCATTGCATTGTTAGCAAGCTGCTCTTTGTGCCAAGATTCAGTCATTGAAGCCTTTTATATATTGTTTTAAAACTGTATTTATGTAACTTATGGAAATATTACAAAGTATATCTGGGGGGTTAGTGCCCCCCCCCCCCACTCATAACCCTTATTTTGTAAAACTGTTGATCTATTAACTTATTAAGTGACTTCAAAGTAATATTTAAATGTCCCCAGTGTATACTTTTCCCCCCAGTATTGCAGACTTTACTTGTTAGACAAGGGGCATAGCATCTCTCCAACAAGTATGCAAACATATACACATTCAGGTAACTACGGATAGGTGTGTGTGTGTGTGTGTGTGTGTGTGTGTGTGCACATGTACACAAAGAGACACAGATACACACACACACACACACACACACACACACACACACACACACACACACACACCTGAGACCAATCATCCCCCTGCATGCACTCACAGATGCAGCCACATCTATAAAGACATGCTCACACACCCACAGCATTCTGTCTCCACTAAATTTGCCAGCACTTACTCTAATGCAGTCTCAAGCATTGAAAGTAGCGGATGAAAGCAAACTTTTAGCTGAGTTAATTAACTCCGTCAGCCAAGCTAAGTTATACAGCAGCATGATTTTTTGAATCTCTTGGCTGCATAAATGTCCTACTTCAGACATTCCAGCGGAGACACATGGCTAATTATTGTAGACTCCACCCCCAGAATGACTCATTAGCATGTAGCTCAGCTGATGGGACAGCCTACTGCAGTGAATCTGAATCTACAGACTGTGTTGAATCCCTAAGGAGGGCATGTCATTAACTATTTGCTTAAATTCTGGAATGCTTTTTAATGCCTTATTTAAAAGACGGTATCTGATAAGTTTATTTTTTCCTACAATTACATACGTAATCCAATCTGGGGTCATGGGATAGTCAGAACCTATGCCAGCATGCACTGGGTTAATGGTAAGTAATTACTACACCTCTGCCTCTTACTTCTCTGATATTTCTGAAGAGCTTACCAGACACCTCATCTCCTCACTCACTGTTGTTAGTGGCATATATTTCTGTGATAAAACAAATGTTATCCTCATTACCTATATCACCATATGAAGCATCCAATTTTCTTAGCCTTAATCCTTGCACAAGTATCCCAACACAGATCAGAAAGAGCACACCCATTCATAGTACGTATCCAGCCATTCATTATTCATTCATACAATGTGCATCTGACATCTATAGTTTCACTGTCAACAGTCACAACCACCCATCCACACAATTTACTAGACAAATGGGAAGTGGAAGTAGGTAACCAGACCTTTCTTTGCCACATGTGTATTACACATGCAAGGCTACATGCAAATACGATGCATCAATCTGCATACTGCATGTCTTTGGTAGGTCAAAGGAAACTGAAATATCCAGGGAAAGCCAAAAGAAACACAAGGAGGACATGCATATTCCATACAGAAGGCAACATCCAGCTGAGAATTGAATCGCATAACTTTTTGCTATGAGGTAACATTGCTACTCTGGCAGACTGGAAGATGACAAGTTCATCTACTGCATGTATTTGGGACATGGAAACAAACAGCAGCGCATAACAAGAAACACACTGACACAGGCTGAATGTTTAAATACTTCACAGAAGGCACTACTAACCTTAGAATCACAGCACAGTGAGGCAACAATAACAACTGCTGCCACACTGAGCTGTGCATCAGATAAGTTTATGGCATTATTTCAATGCAGTGAGGGTTACGTTAGGATGTCTTACTTTTCAAAGTTAAGTCTTACATTCTATGTAATTTAATGGTACTTAGTTTGGGTGTATTTTAGGCATTTTAATGTGTTTTTTTTTTTTTTTGTAGGGTGTCAGGTTTTGACTAATGTAATTTTTCAGATTAGGGTTTCAATCATTTTTTTATATTATGCCTATATAATTTCTTGATTAAACTAACATCAGATTTGGGTTTTATGGATTTGACTTAGATAAAGATAGTTGCTTTGGGGGTTAATATACATTTGTGCTACATGCAATAGGTGTAGTTTTATTTATTTATTTATTTTTTCCTTTAGCTTAACTAAGGCTATGACAAATAAGATTTGATAGCACTCATTTGACGTGACTGTGGAGTTAATGATGTGCAATTTAATAATAATAATAATAATAATAATAATAATTTAATAAATAAAATAAATAAATACATTTATAAATATATACATTTGTTGCTAATGCAAACAGGATACCGGGGTTTCAGAAAGACTCAGCTCGATGTGGAAGCCTTAGTTGAGAAGATTCCTGTATCAAGCTAAACCTTCCGATTCAGAGACAGCTCTACCACTGTGGATTTCCCTCTCATAGTACACACAGGGGCTCAGAGGGGAAGCTTCATGTTACTGCAGCAGTCCACGGGAATGACTAATGCTAGCAAGTATATTTATATTTGGGGTGTGTATTTGTTATTTATTTATTTATTTGACTAACGTTCACAAAAGGAATATATTTTTCCTTCTGTGATTGGTTTAGTTTTGCTTTTTTCAAACTGTTGTTTAGTCAGTGATGTGGTACATATGAAATAATCAACACTATAACAGAATGTCAGCTATTGATAACATTCTCCTATCAATCAATGTATGTATGTATGCATGTACGCATCTAAGTCCAACTTTGCTACAGTGCTCTGTAATAGGAGTTAAGTTCCCTGAATTTTCATTTTACAAAATTTGCATGATATTTTCTGCATTGTGACTGTGAGATGACTGAAAATCATCTGTGTTGTCCACTTACCTGGAAAACAAATAACACAAAATAAAATGCAGACTGCATTACATCACTTTTCACTGGCATATTGTCAAAAGGAGACAGGAGGCCTCTCTAATCTGACTTTTAAGTGCATTTCACATTTTACCATTCCTACTTTAGTACTATTCTCTTCACTTTTTCCACGTCTCATGCTCTCATAAATGCTTCCGTGACCTAGTTTTGGACCATCCACTCTTTAGTCCATTCTAAGTGTCTGCACCTTTTTCAGTCACAAAGTACATTCATAGACACAGAACGTAGATGTTTCCCAGAATTTGCTACCTGTGGTCCCTCGTCTCCCTCTGCTCTTCCTGTTAAGGATGATTGCTTCATAACTCACTCACATTATTTTGTATCCTCTATCATCATATCCTTCTTGTTTCTTTTCCACCTTCTGGAAACTCTGATCATATCATTTTACTCATCATCATATTCCTTAGTTTACTTACTTACTTACTTACTATTTGTTGAATGGGTTAGAGGGCTGGTCTAGCGACCCTTTGTACACACAACCCAGGCTCAACAGAACAGAGCAATAGATTGATATTAACAAAATAAGCTAATATGAACAGGTTGCATTGTACATTAATTAAATAATTCAGATGAATGTAGCAGCATATTGTACAATAGTAAGTAGAATTAAAGAGTGTTCCAAAGCAATAAACAACATAAACTAACAACTGTCTAATACTGAAGTAATATGAAAGCCATGTAGGTAGGCAGGAAGGCTATCTGTTATCTCTGTTGCACTTGTAGATGGTTTCAACAAAGAGAGGCTTTTGTAGTAATTTTTTAAATTCTTTCAGTGAAGAAACTGATTTCTGTAGGCAGATGATTAATGGAGGGAGAGAGGTCCTAATCATATAAAAGCGTTTCCACTATTTTACTTTTGAAAGGTGGCCAGCATGGTGTAATATCATCATACTAGCTATTTCTTAGGACGTAGGTTTGTTCCCTGAAAGGCAATTTAGAACTTCAAGGTGGGCAACAGCCTACGTTTAATAATTTGAAGAGAACGCAGTTGTACAGTCAGGAAGCCTTTGTAGTTACAGGTAGTACTGGGACTCCTTAATGGGATTGCAATGGTCTGTTTGAGCACCTGCCAATAGAGTAAATCTAAAAAACAAAACAGTTTTCTGCAATCTGTATCCCTTGAATATTGTACGCAGAATATAGGGGTAGTATGGTAGAGTAATTTTTATAGTAGTACATTTTTAGCAGTTGTAGTCCTTGCTGCTGGAATGACATATCCTGTAACAGAGCTTGAGCTGAGAGAGTACTTTATTTGTAATATTGTCAACGTGGGTTGTGAAATGAGGCATTGGTCAAGGGTTAAGCCTAAGTATTTGTATTCTGGTACATTAAGGAGAACCAAGATTAGATCCTCAGGGTACTTCAGTATTAAGTATACCTATTGCAGAGTATTGGTTGTCTGTATAAATGTGACCTCTGAAACCCTTCAGTGGCTTTCCTCTGGACTCTTCCTAGCAGCCTTACATACCTGTATTTGTATGGCCTCTAAATTTGCACTTAATGTGCTGCTTTCTGGGCGTAATACAGCAGTGGCATTAAATATGCACTTTAAGAGTATTTTTCCTGGAGGTTATTTGTTAGCATTCTGTTTGTCAACTACTCTTTTACTATTTTCTAGATGATTCAGATGAGGTATATTAAATCCCACCAGATTCTTTTTCCTGTGTGTTTTTATTTGTTAATTTTATATATTTATTTGTTAAGTGGATTGGTGGTCTGCTCCAGTAACTCTTTTCATCCACAACCTGGGTTTTGCCCTACACCCCAGTACCAATAACCCTATCAACCTAGGGTCAACCCTGTGTCTGCCTATTACCATAACCCTACACTACAGTTTAGAAAAACCCATTCTGTAGCACTCCTCAGGCTCAGACACATGTACCAAGAAACACGAACAACAATAAAGCAACACCCTTACCTAATGCTTACTTTAACCTTAACCCACCAGCACTCATATAAAAACACTCCCAATGCTCATGCCAACCAATTCACCACTGTCTAAATTCTGAACTGTCTACATTATGACCTGTATGCATTCTGATACTGCCCTTCTGAGTATCAACATTGTGAACTGTCTAAATTCTGAACAGCATGCATATATAGACAGAAAGACAATTCGATAGCTTGATAGATATACAATTCTCAATCATTTTAGTCAACCCATTGAAAGTCAAGCAAAACAAACAAAAAAAAAACAAGAAAATTTTGAAGCTGGGTTTAACACGGTTCCTGTTTGGAGGGTGATCAGTTTCCTTCCTCCATTGAGATTGCTAGCTTATGATTCGTTTTTTGGTTTACATTCCAAGAGATACATAAAAATATTTAATCACACATAGTGCAACCATACAAACATGCACAATTAAACACACACAAATATACGCACACACGCATACACACACACACACACACACACACACACACACACACACACACACACTCTGAAAATCCACCTGCAATTAATGGTAAGTTCTGTTATAGTAAGTGCATGAATTGTCATTCGTAATTTATTCTAAGACCAAGTTTTTAACTGTTTTTTAATCTAATTTCCTTTGTGCTCCATGAAACTTGTGCTATCTCCAGGATGTCTTTTTCATCTAAGAAATTTAAGAAGGGTGGTCGTACTCCATCAACGTGAAATATCACAGCCTGGCCGCTGTGGCCATTTACAGTAGACCTGCATTTGTCCTGAACTGCACTTCAAGTGCTACCTTTTTGCACACTAGAAACCATTTTCAAATACTTGGTCACACTCCACTTTCCATATGCTACTGTTGCACCTATGTTTGTGTCCTCCCCAAAAGGGCAATCATGTCCTCTTTTCCCTCATGTTTGTCATAAAAAATACACTGAAAAGTGTTGACCTTCAAAGTACAGTTTCATCATCCTCTGTGAATTTAATTTTAAGGCCTGTTTTGTCGAGATTATTACTCTATCATCAACTTTCTTTTCCTTGTCACCTTAGAACAATCTATATCCAAACACCTTCATGTCTTACCCCTTTTGTTACTGCCTATCTATAGATGATTCAATTTCTGCACTTCTTTCCCACATCACTGTTTAGAATGTAATATATAGTACTATCACAACACCACAATAATAATCAGCCTTATTCACTCCTCTGCTGTGCTCTTTATCTGTATGTTTTACTACTGTCTACTGCCTGAATACTTACCTTATTTTGTTCTTGTGTGATAACTTGAGCCCCTTCACCTTTGTTTAAAGATATAGTTTCTTTGTAAATTTCTAAACTAATTCTGGGCTAGGCCAGAGTAGTAAAAAAGGCACTAGTCTTGCAGACCTAGTGGTCTTTTTTTAGGTTATCAGCACAAAACATAAAAAAGTGTGAGAGTTAAGCAAAGCTAATTCTCAAAACACGAGCTTGGTTTAGGACTTGTGATGACATTATGATACTAAGACACCACCCTAAGGTACACCTTAAACAATTTTGATGTGGTAAGAACTCATTATTGGCAAGATGCAGCTGGGGATCTTGCATGATACTTAAAACATTCATAAAGTAACAAAAATGAAAGGTTAAATACAGTTTTAGTACACATATTTGTTCCTTGTTGATTAGAGGATCAGACTGAGTCAGGGAAAATAGTGCTCTAAAAAATGGTATTTCTGACTAAAAATATGTTGTACCATGTAAGATGGAGAAGGTATACAGGTTAAGATAAATGAATGCTCTAGCATAACATTCAGTGATGGGATAATTCATCAATGTGGTTATGAGTATTACTTAGGACCTACGCAATATTCAGTTACTGCTAGAATGTGAAGGAAAATACTACGTATGTGCGTAACAAATACAATTATTTTATGTTATAACATTTTTACTCCACACAATCAATTTCTTCAAAGTGGAAGGAGTGTATGCTTTTCCAGTCTTTAGTTTGATTCATAAGATACTCTACATAATCGTTTACCTGTGTTTTGCAGTTGTGTTGAATACTAAACCATATTAGGTCTAATTTAGATTTTTAATGTCTTTAGTGAATGCAGGGGAAGCTCACAGCTTTATCATCATGTATGAGAAAGAAGATACATTTCCATCACTGAGTCAGATTTAATGTGTACTATTATAAAAACACTTAGCCCCCTCCTTTTTTTAGTACGGATAATGAGCATATCTCTACAACAATTAGTTTCTTATTGTTTAATTGTATCCCTGGAGAATTCATCAGTCATAAAGAAATTCAATAATTCTCAGAGCTGCAGGCCTGCCATTACTCAAAGCCTCTGGTTTTCTCTCAGTAATGTTTTATGCAGATATGGCTAAGAAGTAAACTTACCCAAGGGCAACAGATCTGTTTACATTTCAACTGTAGATGAATGTATAGAGAACTTCATATAAATTATTTCTTGAATGACTAATGTAAAATATCACATCACATAGTAGATAAACATTCAACTAATACAAAACCAAACAGAGATAGTGATGAAAACATGACTTATTTCAAAATGATGACAGTTACAAAAATAAATATGATGCACTGGAAAAATCTGGAAATGTGACTAAGAATGTTAACTTAAGAAGTGATGTCCTACTGTAACGGGTCTATATTAAATCAGAGAATGCTTAAAATAGTGAACGCTGATTTATCTACCCTGAAACAGTGAAACCTGACAATCCCGAAAACACTGAAGAGCGATTTTTTTTCCCAGGGAAAAAAAATCGTTGATCCACCAAAAAAAAAAAGTTCAGAACACAAAATAAAGTCACAACCCCCCCTCCTACTTAAATATACCCACTCCGAGATCCCAAAAATGGCCAACGATTTGTTTTTCCCTAGGAAATAAAATCACTGTTCCATGCCTTTGGGATTGTCAGGTTTCGATCTTAAAGGGTCGATAAATCAATGTTTACTATTTTGAGCGTTCGCTGATTTAATACAGACCCACTGTAACTATGCACTCCGATGGCAAAGATGGATGAAGAAGGACAGCTGAAATGACTGTAGCAAATGTTTGGAGAAATCATTAATAAAGCATTGCAATGGATACTGCAACGTGAAAGAGGAGAGATTCATGGACTAACATGAATCAAGAACACACCTTCAAGAAGGTTCAGTAGAAGATACAGAGATGAGAAGTGAGTATCTTCATAAAAGTTTTAAAGCAAGTCTACAACTATGTTAAATGAGAGCACTGAAATTAATGAAATAAGAAAAAAACTGTACAACAACAAGGTATGCACCACCATGTCTGAGATTAGTTACAACAGAAGGACTGTGCAGACAAGGGGTAGACTGATCTTGTACAGTGTATGGAGCTGGAATCTTACAGCATTAGAAAAATAAATGAAACAGCTGTACATAACAGTCACAGACATAACAATTATGCAAGAAAAGGCCTCTGAACTGAAAATCTGTGCCAGCAGTCACGGCACCTTGTATATGTCAACATACCTGTGTCATGGAATCCATAGTAGAAATTGAATGTACTACATTACAAACTGAATTTGTTTGAAATGTTGCAAGTATTTACCAGGCATGTCTAACAGAAAGACCTAAAAAGTGGCATGCCTCCTCTACTACCATATCCTGTAGCATGTTACCTAAACATGCCTTTTTTGTATTCAGTAAATTGAAAAGAAAGGTAATTACAAACTTCAGCGATATACCAGCCTTGAAGAAAACAAAGCTGTTTTCAGAAAAAAAACACTGAAAAAAATGGAGATTTTTGTGTGTGTGTGTGGGTGGGGGGGGGGGGGCACCTCAACCTCTCATGTTGGGAGTTGCACCCCCTGTACAACTAATAAACTATAAAGTCTTGTATCCTGAGACAAGGGAACTGATGTACTCAGAAGTCCCATTTGCCAAGATGTGTCACATGCTAGTGGTGTAATCCTTCAGTAAATCAAAGTCAACAAATGTCTTTGTGTTCTGTAACTCTTTTGTTATTCGGAGTATGATAAGGCTGGTCTTGAAAAACGTCACTCTGTCACAATGATATGCTCCAAACATGTCAAAATGATGAAGTAAATACTGTAGAAGAAAGAGTAAAAGTAATGGGTTACAAGATATTAAGGCCATAAATGGAATGAATCACCTTTAACAATCATACACTTTGGAAGCTCTAAATGCTGTAGGGCTATAAATACCGAACATGGCTTTTTTATAATATGACCATCATTTAAAGTTGAGCACTACATATTTCATTGCTCAGATGTAAAGGCAGTAGAATTATGATGCCATTACTTTAGTGAAAGAAAATTAAATAAAAAAAATGTCTGATTGCATGCTAGTGTTGATTTCTTGTAAATAAGCAAACTTACAGAATACAAATAAAGTCAAGCACATAGATAGGAAATAATCATTGCTTCATTAACCAATTACAAGGTATTAGTTTGATTAAATAAATGATTAATCACTGCCCTATCACCCTGTGTTTTGGTATCCTACAATGCACTCACCATTCCCACTGGACAATACACTTGTTCATAGATGCAGGCCACCAATTACATCTAGTATGACTCATTTGGATTTTTAATGAATTTCTAATTAACATTGAAAGCTGGCAGTAATCTGGCTGAGTCCACTGCTTGTAACATCAGCATATTAAGAGACAGAGACTTAATAAAGCAGCAGAAGCAATGCAGTAACATATGGTTTCTGTGAGTTCTGCTGGGGCTCATAAAGTGAAGCAGTTCATACATTTATACAAATCTAGCTTTAATTATTTTTCTTTTGCAAACTTCATAGATGGCAGCTCCCCATTGACTTTTTCCATAAGTCACCCTTATCATCCCTGTGCTAAAGACACTGCCCTGTATAATTAGCTAAACACTATTACTCACACCATTTAACTGTCAAAATTTTTCACAGAATGTCTATATTTTTGCCTCATATTTTGGTCTCTTGCTTAGAAAATTGTGGTTTCTTTGCAAATCAGTAGGGAATGATTTCACTAAATAATGACACACATTTGAATTTCAGACTTCTTATCCTTAAAAGTAAATCATTAATGCAAAACCTGTTATCTAGCAACTCTGTACATTTATGACAGCTTGCTTATTTAATGAATTAAAATATGTTCCTGATTTTGGACCTTTGCCCCTTCATTATTTTTGGCTTTGCCCAGATTTTTTGTGGTAAGAGATTGAGAAGCATGTAGTTACTCAAGATTGTTTAATATTAGTCTGTTTGGACTTAACCACTGCCATATGAGTTTCACATAAGTAATTGCAAACATATTCTGCTAAGAAAGGAATGATCCCCTTTGTATATTCCCACTCTGCAAAATGGTAGAGAAAATAAATAACTTATCTATGAAGCTGATGGTTTATTATTATGACAGCATACAAAATGACACACATTCCATTTTGCCTTTCCTAAGTCATATGGTTAAAAAAGTCAAGCTTTCCTACTGTGTTTAAAAACCAACTGCTTGTAAACCTCAGATGCTTATCTCAGCACAAAAAGTACTTCCTTCCATTTAATGAAACACCAAAAAAAATCTCTTAGAATACCTTACTTAACTTTCTGTTTCTCACTCTTTCCTACCTCTTACTACTAATGCGGCCTCTTAGTATAGTTTTGTTTTTTATTATTTTTCATTATTATTTTCTGCAATTGTCACAGAAGCCTTTATACAACATTGGCATCTTCATCTGAGCCTCTGAATGAGTAAGGGCAGGTAGCTTTATCTAACAATTAAAATTAACATAAGAAACTAATTGCAACACTGACTGCAGAACATGGAGCGATGCATTCCTCATAGGACCCTGAAACAAGCTATAAGTGTGAGCACTCTGTAAAAGATGACCAGCTTTACAACTCAGTGAAAAACAAGCATATACTAACACCAAGAATGCACAACAGAAACGCCTTTAACCTGAATGTATGCCGATTTCACTTCACCTTCCATTCAAAACATGCTGAACCATACAATCACACGTGCGAGCATGCGCACACACACACACACACACACACACACACACACACACACACACACACACACACACACACAAACTCAAACATATGCAAACACACATATACACAAACATATACAAACACACACGAACATATACAAACACACACACACAAACAACAAAAATACTTCTACCATCTCTACTCAAGCACTACTAAACTCACTAATACTACAAGTCAACAAAGGAAGTAATAAGAAAATGCAATGATTCCCATTTTCACTAAATGAACAGTTGAAAGGACTAGTTGCTTCTTTCTGTCTGTCTATCTATCTGTCTATCCATCTATACATCTATTTATCTGTCAATCTATATATCTTTTTATCAATTCCTTACTTGGTTACACTTGAAGTTGTCTAAATATGGCTTTCCTAATCACAAAAGGTCTAAAAAGTGATCTAATCATCGTTGATATAATGACAGTCTCCAGTATGAACTAGCAGACACAACTCTGACAATAAGGAGAGTTTATGATTTTATGATCACATGTACTGGATTTGTAAGTAGTGTTACAGTTTGCTTTATCACAGTGTGCTGGATTGTGCAAGTGCTGGTGCTATATTTCTCTACATAACATACAGGATTATGATTGGGGTGCCAAATATAATCTGCTTATTATGTGTTTGAGACATGGATTTCAAGAAATTGACCTCAAGAGCAAAGCTTGAATGGTGCATCTTGACATCCATGAGAACATATAATTAAAGGTTATAATCTGAGACCACCTAATCATAATTCTTTGTAGTCCATGTACTACTAGTTACAAGAAAAAAAGTGCTTAAGTGTTTTGCTGGTTTTTCAAAGCCATAAAGCACTTAGCAAGTGCTGTCAGAAAGACTATGTAACACAGTCTCCTTTGTTTACACTCATTTCTCAACCGTCCAGATTTTTGCTTCATATGTTTGCTCTGTTCCTCACAAAATCTTTGTTTTTTGGGCAAATCTCTGAGGACTGAAGTCAGTAAATAATGACCAACATTTGAATTTCAGACTTAGTTGTTGTTGTTTGTCTTGCGGCTTTTCCCAGTTAGGGGTCGCCACAGCAGAACTCCGGTCCGCTAATGATTGGCAGTTGGTTTTTATGGTGTCGAGTTGTCAGCCCGACGCCCAACCTTCAACGAAGGCACGCCCATTCATAACATCAAAATGAATATGTTTTGTTCCAGGTGTTGAAAATGCTTGAAAGAAATAGTATGCCTTTCTTTGAAAAGAAATCAGTGTGTCTATGACCATACATTCTGACAGTTAAATGTTTACCTAATATTATGAAGACTTTAACAGTTAATGTTCTTTCTTAGGTAATTACCTCCTAAGGGGAAAATACTAAAACTCTTGCTATGTTGAAGACAAATTTGCAAACTGTATTAGAACCGATGGAGACAGTATGGGACTCCCTTTTCTTCACTTTAGTGCAGATCTTAGTATTCTTCAGAAAATGCAGCTATTTATTTTATTTGCAGTTGGTTTACCAGGATAGTCCATTGGGCCAAAATGAACCCGTTTTCAATGGAGTCCTGGGGAGTAAAGCTCCAGACAATATAGATTACAGTAGGTATTAGACATACTTAAACATTATAAAAAATCTCAAGTAGACAAATACAATGCACAACAATTACAATTAATTTAACAGTGTTAAAACTGATAGCAGATTAAAAGGGATTATACATAAATTCAAAATTCTACTAAAGTTATTTCATAAAAAGAGTTCAACATATGAGAGGTAGAGTGTAGAGTATTCTTACATATTCTATAGTAATAACAGGAATGTGAGAGTTATGAATAATGAGAGAGAGAAATCAAGGGTGTAAGCAGGAGTAGGAGGAAATGGGGATGTTCAGTGTAGTTAAGTAGGGTGGGAGCAAGAGCATTCCTACTGGGAAAGTAGATGTGAATGAAGAGATTTTTTGAACATAAAATGGTTAGAGGTAGTACGGATAGATGGAGGTAGAGAGTTCCAGAGACGAGCTAACCCATGTGAGAGAAGATATTTGCCTGGGGGACGGGTTAGTTTGTACACTTCTAATAGATTTTGGTTGTTGGACCTTAATATTTTATCAGGTATGTGCATTTTAAAAACAGAAGAGAGGGAAGGGTTGAAAATAAGTTTATGTGCAAGGGATAGTTGTGTATAGGTGAGCTGATTGGGTAGTTCTAGCCATTTTAGTTGTTGGAGAGAGGAGCAGTGGTGGGTGTAAGACTTTTGGTTGGTAGCAAACTTGACGATTTTATTGTAGCAGGAGGAAAGTTGTTTTTTCAGGGAGATTTGTAGATTAGTTAGTAGTGGAGCTCCATAGAGAAGGGAGGGAATAAGAAAGGAAGTAGAGAGAGTGATTTTAGTGGTAGTTGTAAGGTAGTGCTTTTTTCGATAGAGCATCCCTAGTTTTTGATGGGTTTTTTTAATATTTAGTTGTAGATGGGAGTTGAATTTTAGTTGGTTATCAATTTGGACTCCAAGTAATTTGGTCTCTGTCACTAGTTCCAGTGGATTGTTATTCTCACTAGTAATAGAGAATGTGTTTGTATTGAGAGAGTTGAGTTTAGAAGGGGTGAATATCATTAATTTGGTTTTAGAGGTGTTGAGTGCTAGGTGATTTGTTTTCATTCATAGTTCAATGGTAGAAAAAGCATCCTGAGTTAGCTTTATGAGAGTAGGGATAGTTGAGGCAGTGCAGATAATGGTCAAATCATCTGCATACTGGATGATATTGGAGAGAGGGATAGCTTTGTGGAAATCATTTATAAATATATTGAAAAGGAGGGGACCTAATATGGAGCCTTGGGGGACACCAGTCGGGGTGTTAAGAAATGAGGAGGTTGCCTTTTTCCATTTTACTGCTTGATATCTATTAGATAAGTAGCTAGAGAACCAGTTCAAAGTAGAGGAAGATAGGTTAAGTTTGGAGAGTTTGGTTAGAAGCAGACTATGTGATATAGTGTCAAAGGCCTTAGAGAGGTCAAGTAGAAGGGTAGAGACAATAAGGCCAGAGTCCCGGGCATTATTTACAGTTTCAAGAAAGAAGAGGAGTGCTGTCATAGTGCTGTGATTTGGTCTGAATCCATGTTGTGTAAGAGAAAGTAGGTTATTATCTATGAGATGTGGTAGGAGTTGAAGTTGGATGCACCTTTCCAGGAGTTTAGAGATGGGAGATAGGATAGCAATGGGGCGGAAGTTGGAAACATTGTTGTTATTGCCACCTTTGTGTAAAGGTATGATGAAGGCCTTTTTCCAGATTTGGGTAACTATGTCTTCTTGAATTGAGCGGTTGATTAGTATGCTAATGGGGTAGGCAATTGCTTCAGCAGCTGAGCTAAGAAAGTAAGAAGGAATGTCATCAGGAGCATTGGTGCATGGTTTTAGTTTCTGAAGGAGTTTTTGTATGGTAGATGTGGGTATAGGTTTTAGTGAGAATGGAGGGGAGTGTGGAGAGGGGGTGTTAGGGGTTGAAAAGGATGAGGAGGAAGAGAGAGTAGGAGAGCAGGTGGATATTAGAGGGGGTGGAGAAGATGAGGAGGGAATGAGAGTAGGAGAGGAGGTGGATGGTAAAGAGTTAGTAGATATGAGTGTGGCATTGGTTATAGTGTTGGGTTGAGTGTAGTTGGGGTAAGATGGAGGTGAGTTGGAGTGTGTGTTGTTGGAGAAAGAAGAGGTTAATTTGGAAATAGATTAAATGAAAAAAGAATTGAATTCAGTAGCTAAGTCTATATCAGTGGCATTAGGGTCAGGGGTTGGGGTGACTGTTTTACTGGGATGAAGTAGAGTGGAGATGCCTTTCCAGAATTTTAGAGGATTTGTTTTGTTGTTGTTTTGAAGTGTGGAAAAGTAATTTTGTCGATCAGAGATGATAAGCTTTTTTACCCTGTTTCTAAGAGTTTTATATTCATTATGGATGAGGGGGGTCTTATTTTTCTGGTATTTTGCCCAGACTTTGTCTCTCTTTTCATATAGTAGCTAGTGTGTTTTGGTGAGCCATGGAGCAGTTTTAGTTTTTATTCTTTTTGTTCTTAGAGGAGCATGGAAGTCTAGTAGTTTTAGGAATGTGGTGTTGAAGTGGGCAACAGCATTATCTAAGGGTAGTGTTTTTAGACAATTCCAGTTTATTGTTTTTAGGGAGTTAGTAAAGGTTGATGGATTAAAATTTTTATGATTACGTGTTGTAATATAGTTATGGGTACGATGTTGGATTAAGGGGAGTCGGTGAGTGAAGATGGGTATATGGTCACCAAGGGGATCGGGAAGAGTTCCACTGTCTGAGAAATAGTGGGGATGAGAGACTAAGATCCAGTCTAGGATACTGCCAGTGGAGAGATTTTTTGATGGGTGTGTAATAGAGGTGATTAGTTGTGAGAAGTTATGTAGGTTGATGTTAAGTGGGTTTGTGGGAGACTGAATGGAGGTCCAGTTAATATTCATGTCACCTAAGATTATAGTCTCATTACTAATGTTGTTGGTAAGCCAAGAAAGGATGTCTTCGAGTGTGGATACATTATCTCCTGGGGGGATGTAGAGTGAAACTATACATATGTGTATGTGTTTGTTAACTTGAAGTAGTGTTATGAGTAGTTCTGCGTTATTAAATTGAGGAGTGGGTTTGTTGTAGGGGGTAACTGACAGGGAGGTTGAGTAGAGGAGAGCTACTCCTCCACCTTTTTTATGAGACCTGTCTCTTCTGATGATAGAATAGCTTGGTGGGAGTATTTCTGAGTCTTTTATATGGGGTTTTAACCATGTTTCTGAGATGGATAAGATGTCTGGTTTATGGTGTGTTAGCCAGGCATGGAGGTTTGGGATTTTGTTAACTATACTTTGAGAGTTTAAGGCAGTGAGTATTATGGACTTGTCCTTAATTGTTGAGGAGGGGGGCCTGGGTTAGGATGGATATCACCTGATAATAGATTGCTAATGGGAGATAGGGTTAGGTTGGAGAAGTAGTAAGACAGTTTAGAGAATAGGTTAGGTTGTATTGTGCTTTTGTAGGATTTAGAGACTATTATATGTGAAGGGTGTTTCTGAGTGGTTATAAGTTTAAATGGAAAAAGTAGAAGGTTGTTTAAAGGGCACAGATGGAGGGAAATTGGGATGTTAGAGTGAGGTAGTAAGGAGCTAAGATGGTTGGTTACATGGTAGGATTTGGAGTGGTTGGAATAACTAGGCTGTGTAAGGTGGTAGAGGTAGGTTAAGGTAAAGAGTAGAGTTACTGAGAAGGGGAAGAATGAGGGTTGTTGAGGTATGTTGGAATGAAGGTAACTAGTTATTAAGTAGTTGGTGAATTATATTTGGAGGTGGTAAAAAAATGTATGTAAGGACTATTAGAGAGTAAGTAGAGGAGAAATGTGGGAGTTGTGAAGGGAATGTGTTATGGGAGTTGAGGTGAAAAAAGTTATTTGTGGCTAGGTGGTGTGTCTATGGGAAGTAGGTAAAATCAGTGTTGGTAGGAGAAGGAGTGTGTGTTTCTGGAGTATTAGAGAATAGATGGTCTTAAGATGGGTGGTGTCTATCAGAGGTGAATGAGGTAGAATAGGTGGGATGAGGAATGGGTGTTTCCAGAGTAGTGGAGGGTGATTGGATTATGATCTGAGGAGGTGTAGCTAATGTATGGATAAAGCTAGGGCTGCTGGGGGCAGTTGGGATTTGGGGGCAGGGTAGGGGAGCGGAGTGAGCCCACAGGACGAACGGAGCAGGAAGAACCAAAGGAGTCAGAAGAGGATCGGAAACCTATCAGTGAAGTGTTAATTAGCAGAAGGTAAGTAGAGGGGACTTAGAATTAGTGGGTTGGAATGGGCTGGAATGTGATAATAGTGAGGGAGAAAAGAAAAGTAGTAATATAATGTGTTAGAATGCAACAGAGAGAGAGAAAAAAGAAAAAGTTAGAGTTTACAGAGAAAGATGGAGTGAGTAGCAGTAGGTATTAGTGGGGGGAGGGTGCCATCTAGTGCGAAAATGCAGCATTGCACTTTGGTACACCAGGGCAATCCCAGGTCTGGGTTAGACTGAAGGGAGAAGGGAGCAAGTCAGGGAACTAAGTGAGGGGTAAGAATGGGCAGAGAGCAGACAGAACACCTAGCAGGGCATACAGACTATATTAATGCAAGGTCTGGCAGCAATTACACATACTTTCTTGGATTCTGGGAGAAGCTTCGTGGAGGCAGCAGGGTTTGTTGAAGTTGCTTAGAGCAATTGGCTGGGAGTGTAGAATATTACTTTAGGTGTAGGTGTCCACCAGGCCGTAATCACAAGGGGTAAGCCAGGATGAAAAAGCTGGAGAACAAGAGAAAAGTGAGAAATGAGTTGTACTACAGTAGTTAGTAACACAGTATCACTAGATCAGTAAGCACAAGAATCAACATTTATAGTAGCACTAAAATTAAAATAAACCACATTGGAAATACTAGGCAGGAATAATATACGTATATATCTATACAGTTTTACGACTGCTAACCTTAAATGGCCCTGAACAGCCTTTTGTGCACTATAGCAGTGTGGGGCACTTCTTTTAAGTTCTACAGATATGGGTAGCTGTTTTCCGAGTACATTTACAGCAAAATCGGAGATTGTGTGAATGCTCCATTTGCGCACAGCTTCTTCTAGAGAAGCTGGGCAATGTCGCTATGTTTAATACAGTTGGAACAGCGTCTGAAGCGTTATACAGTAGGGAAACAGACTGAGCACCTCTAAAAGGCTAGGAGCGATAATACAAACGCTCGGTTGTTCGCAGGTTCATTAAAAAGGCGGGCAAAGTCACGGAGTTTAGATGTTTAAAACAGCGTCAGCTGTAACATGCAATTTAAACAATATAGGTGCATAAAAAGTTTCCGTTTTGCAAATATGCCCTGATACCCTGGCAGGACAATGTCATGTAGGTCAAAACAGTAAGTAGAACAACTAAGTATATAAACAGATGTAAGTGTTTACACTTTCCGTTTAACCAGTATGCACAGCTAGCTAGGCGAGAGAAGTCACAATACATTAAATAGTTCTAAGCATCCAAACTACTCAGTTAATACACTTTACACAGCAAATTAGATATGTTGTGGTCGCATAGCAGCCAGAATTTAACTGAGCGCTGTGTGACCCTCATCTGGCCGTTTGCGCTTAAAATAACAATTTACTCGCACATTCACAATAACAGGCAGTAATCAGTAAAGAGATAATACTATTATTGTCCATTTCAATAGCAGACCGCAGAGGCAAAGACAGTATTATAGTTCATTTCAATGACAGACCGCAAGGCATAAACAGTGGATACAACGATACAAAAGTAATAGTTAACTTACTGAAAGGTGTAGGCGCTCAGCCAGGGACGCACAGCAGCCGAGTACAGGCGAAGTTTTAAAAATGGTGCCCACAGGTATGGGGGACTCTTTTAAAAATTCCAGGAGGAAGTTTGGGTGGAGGGGGAGGAGTAGGGATAGGGGAAATCAGGTAGAGACCAGAAGGACTGTATAACCAAGGCAGATAGGAGTTAGGATACAGCAGAACAAAAATGAATGTGTCCGCATATGTGGTAGATAGATGCGTTCAGGACGTGAGAAAGGAGACCCAAGAGTATAGTTAGATAGTGGAAGATAGGGGTAGCTTGGGCTACGATTAGCTAAATCTACATCTTGTTATTATAGCTACCTTCTAAGTTTATAACAGAAGGTCAGGAACACGTTACCAATATGGACAGCAGGCAGAAACAAATATTTTTTTTTCCAAAGTCTTTACTGATCAGTAGGGGCAGATTTGGCTGCCAAGCATGAGACCCAAGCTTTGCAAGTAATGTAGGAAGTGATTAACATTTGCTAAGATTGGGTTTTCAATATAGTACAATGAAACTGATTTATCTTTTTCTGAACATTGGAGCATAATCACTGCACTTCATGTACTACATCTATATATATATATATATATATATATATATATATATATATATATATATATATATCCTCCTTTGTTCTCTCTCTCTATATATATATACACACTACATAAACAGATATATATGGGTATGTGTATCTTTATATATATATATATATATATATATATATATATATATATATCTATAGATATATATATATACACACAACTATATATATGTGTGTTTGTGTGGGTGTGCATGTGGATATGTATGCATATAAAAAGAGATAAACATCCAACAGCAAACAGCAACATATCCAAAACCAGAAAGACTACTGCAAAACAGAGTACCAGCTTTGAAATCGAAATTTTAAAACTGCCTTGATGAAACCGTCATGTAAAATTTGAAAAATATGACTTAAAGACACATGTTGAATTATCTCTTCAAGGCATATACAGGAATGCATATAAGCAAGTAAGTGTTTATATATATATATATATATATATATATATATATATATATATATATATATATATATATAGAGAGAGAGAGAGAGAGTTATAGATATAGACAGACATACATAAGGTTATTGATATATATGGGTATAAGTCAAATAGTCAGAAGCATCATTGATCGACATCCTTTAAGTGCTTGAAGGAGTGGTCAAATGTGCATGTTCTCAAATGTAAGAAATGTTGAAAAATATTCAGTCAAATTTGTTTGGGTAAGGCAAGTGTGGTATCCAGTTGTTAAAGCCAAAGCATTTGTATGTAACAAGCATTTTGGCATTACAGGTTATAAGCAAGCATTTGTGGGCTACGGTTACAATGAGGGCCAGATAATTGGACAAATGTAGCATTTGTGGTTAGAGGTTGAGTAATGGCTAGGAAGGAGATAATTTTAGTGTTGCGGGTGTGTGTTGGGACATGTAGTATCTGTCCTTTTGTCTTGTGTAGTAGCAGTAATGTTACTGAAAGGGGTTTTCTGAGGCATGGTGCAGGGTTAGGCTTAGCCACAGGGGCTGTGTTTGGGTAAATATGCCTTAGTACCGTGTGCTATCCCTAGCCCTGCTCTCCTCCTAAACATACTCTACATCTTACCTTAGAAAAAGAATTTCTGTAATACTACCACTACTCAGACAAATTATGGCTGCATTTAATTGTGGGTTTTTATTCACACAATGAAACAGTTTTGTTTCATTCTTCAACTGGTTATTCCTAAGTTTTCTGTAGGATTAGTTATGATCAGTGATGCTTGACTACTTAGTATTTCAAGATGCTGTAATCCAGTTTTAAAATATACATATATATATATATATATATATATATATATATATATATATATATATAGATAGATATATATAGATATTTACACACACACTTAATTTAATTAAATCAATAAAACAAAAGTATTACTAATGTCTTCAGGTTAACATTGACAAATAAAACATGCACATGTTTTTCCCATGCTCCAAGGTTATTCTTCAGAGCATGCAAATTTTAAAACATTATTCTTGCAGAGAACACTAGCCCCCCTGTACCCCCTCATTCATGATATACTCCAACTACTAAATCATATAGTCTCCAAAGGAAAGGGTATATTCCTCACTCCCGGGAATTCTCGATCTTGTACATCTGTCAACCATCAGTTTTGTTAACCAAAGCAAACTGACAAAAAACAGGTTGACATTAAGGTGTTTTGCTTATTTTAATTATTCCCACAAGTAGATAGACAGATAGAGGTTCATAGGTAAGTAGTAGGCAATCAGTCTGCAGAACATTATAAGCCTTGCAAAATAAATCATATTTAAAAATTTCCACCTGTGTAGCTGAAGGCAGGGAAGAGAAGAATTTCAGTTTGTCCATCCACTTATCGAGGTTTACCTAGAAGGTGGCAGGGGTACTACTGTGCTTGACATTCATCGGAGGTTTGCTCCAGAGGTGGGAAAACCCGCACACTGCTTAGTGACATTGTATTTGAATTGCCAGGTATTGCTTTATTCCTTTTCATTCTTTTGATAGGTAGGTAACTCCACAAGGTTCAACAGTCATTTTACAGGGAACCAAATGCACACTTTGCATGAGTGACTTTGTCTTAGTTACAGACTATACAAACTGAGGTAGGGAATGAAGAGCATGACTGCACAGGCAGTTACTAGGCCACCTACTCCAGAACAATATACTGGCCAAATCTCAACATGGCTTCAGGCCTTTCCACAGTACAACTGCACTCCTATCCTTCACTGACAGCATCAATAAAAACCGTAATAACAATCTTCTCTCTTCAGCACTTTTCATCGACCTTTCAAAAGCATTCAACATGGTCAACCACCGCTTACTTCTCAATATTCTAAAATCTTTCTCTCTGGACACAAAGACTATAAAATGGTTCCAGTCCTACCTTGATAATAGACAGCAGGCAGTGCTATAGGACATCAACCTCTCAACCCATCTCCCAGTTACCCTAGGTGTTCCTCAGGGCTCTATATTGGGCCCCCTCCTTTCCTCAATATTTATCAATGACCTCAACCTAGCTATTCCTTTAACTAACTGTGTACAATACGCAGATGATTTTACAATAATCTGCTCAGCTAAATCTCAATCTCAACTACAAACTCTAACTCAGTCAATGTTCAATAAAACAGAAAATTGGTTTCTTCAACGCTGCCTCCTCTTGAACCCCAAAAAAACCAAACTCCTCCTCTTCACTCCTACCCGTAAATCACTCCCAATGAACTTTTCAGTCTTATCCAATAATGGTACACTCATATCTCCCGATCCAACAACTAAACTTTTAGGGGTAACCATTGATAACAACCTGAACTTTGAAACCCATATCAACAATACCATAAAAATTGTCAACAGAAAACTAGGCTCCCTCTATAGGATAAAGCCCATTCTCTCCCCACTAGCCAGAACCACTATTGCCTATTCCCACCTTATCGCCACACTTCTCTATGCTTCTTCCATATATACTAACTTTTCAAAAAATAACCTCAACAAGCTATCCAACGCTTACAATAGCATTGCCAGATTTGCTACTGCTTCCTCCTTTAGGACCCATCACTGCCATAACCTGAAACAATTAGGCTGGTTAGAGCTTCTGAATAAGATTCACTTTAAACAACTCACCATTGTGCACAAAACCCTTTTCCAACCTACCAATACCCCAATACTTGCTAGTCTCATTACCCAGTATAAGAACCTTTCAACTTTACGCTCATCTAATAAACTACTAGTATCAACATGTAAATCTAATAACATGGCAGGAGATGCTCTGTTCTCAAATGCGGTCGGAAAGTATTGGAACCAACTCCCCCAAGAACTTATATCACTGTCTACATTTACACTTTTTAAACACAATCTGAAACTCTATCTTAAAACCCATTGGTTATGTCCCTGTACAAATCCAGACTAATCTCATACTATATCCCAAATACCGTCTCTTTAAGAGCTAATTCCTGCACTATCTGTGTCTTTTTAGATCAAGGCCTATTCTTGGCAAAAACATATCTTATCCTAATAGAGATAATTTAAAATACCTAGTTAAATTCTTCTGCATATAATTCTATAGCATCCTACCTAATGGCAGGCAACAAGTATTGTTTAAACTGTGAGCATTGCTAAACTGTTGAAACTTGAAGTATGTATTTGTTTAACAATTACTTTCAAGTTACTAATGAAGTCTTGTACATTAAGTCTAAAATATCTTGTCTAATGCTTATAACGTGTTTTTGTATAAACTGTAAAGATTCCTGAACTGTTTAAAATTTATAGTATTTAACTGTATAACAACTAGTACCTGTATGTTAGTAGTCTAGTAATCTCATGGAGCTTAGCTCCCTGGGACTCTACTAAAAATGGACATAAATCCAGTTAGACAATCGCGGTCAACAAATATAAAATAAATTGCAGGATGAAGACTATAACTGCCACATATTTGGAGCAGGATGAAGACTATACCTACCACATATTCGGAGTAGGATGAAGACTATACCTACCACATATTCAGAGTAGGATGAAGACTATACCTACCACATATTCAGAGTAGGATGAAAAATATACCTACCACATATTCGGAGTAGGATGAAGACTATACCTACCACATATTCGGAGTACTCTGTAATATTGTGCTTTTATACAAACAAACAGACACACATACATACACACACACACACAAACACACATACCTTAACATGCTAACTAGGTATTAGGTTAAAAAAAAAAAATATATATATATATATATATATATATATATATATATATATGTGTGTGTGTGTGTGTGTGTGTGTGTGTATAAAACTGCTTTACAAACTCAAAGTGTTAAAATGTTGAAATTCACATTACTGAGACAAAAATCCTGAATGCTTAAAATAGTGAACATTTGAAATACCAGCCTTCATAACATTGAAATTTAATGTGCATATGTTACGTATCACTCCCTTTACCACTGTGGTATTGTAATCAAAATAAATCTTTACATTTTCTAAAAGAAAAACTAACTTTATTCTTCATTTATTAAATACAGTGCAACATGAAGTAAACTTTAATAAATCAAACTGTAATAAATATGGTCTTTGCATTTTCAAAAGCCTTCCTATAGCTTGCACAAATATTAATTCAGCGCGAAGTACATATTTCTCTATTTTAACAGGGTCTCCAGTGTGGTTGGGAGAAAAAAACTTAACAGAGTTAATAAGTTCGAGTAAAAAACCTTGGGACACACCACGAGAAGTGAGAACACAGTCTTCTTTTATTCAGGAAACAGCATAAAAACAGAAGGATAAGCGCTTTCGCGTGCTAAGAGCACGCTTCTTCAGATCACATTTAAACAATAAAAATTTCTGAATTCAAATAGTAAGCAACATCCAATGACAGATCTCTACCAATTAAAAAATTGATTCAATTGTTTCCTAGGCAATCTTACAATTATCTAAAAGCAATAGTCCAGACCCAAGCAGATAAAATATCAGTTACCCAATGCAAATAAACAATCCAAGTACTCATATAAGGTAACTGAAATACAGGCAGGCTCCTCAAGGCATCAAGTGCAATACGAATCTGTAAAATATCACGCTGGTCACAAAAGAGTATAAACGAACGTTCTTTATTGGGCACAGTTAGCGCTTTCACCTCCTTGGCTTCATCAGACTGTATTCAAACCCACCAGAAACAGTCATTTATATATCCAACTCCCATCATTAATTAATTGAGACCAATAAAAATCAATAAAAACGTCATATGCTTAATGGAATGCATATATAGCTTAAAAAGACATACATTAATTTTCAAGAACAATATGAAGCGCTTAATAAAACATCTAAAAACAAATATATACATATATACTAACATATCCAACAACTGGAAAATCTATATCTATTATATATAAAAATTGAAACTTATTATAAAATCATTTATACATATCTAGAAACCACATTTGCCCCTAGAGCTAAAACAAACTAACGCTATTGCTCTATATCAAAGTGGAGTACATAAAGATCTATCAAAGGTATCCAAGCAAACTAATGTTTAATAATCCTGTAACTCCTACTGTCAATGTGAACTATACCTGTCAAACTATCCACACTATCTAATAAGAAGTTTTTTATTATTATTATTATTGTTATTATAGCAAATGTAAACATCTTAACATAATGAATTTGCATTAGTGCCATGTACTGTCAGCTCAACCGATAACATGTCATAATATAACCAAAGTATCGTCAAGAAGTATTGATAGTTGATGCCAAACACTAATAAAGTGTATCAAAGGTATAAACCTAGTGTATATGTCTCATTTATTTCCCTGTTACCATCAGCCTTCGTTTCTTTAATATCGTCTGTATATTTATCTTGTCATTTAAACCCGGTGGATGGTCTGCTCTCAACCGGATGATCCATCTAAGTTCTAGTTCTAATGTATATCCCTCCAGATCCCCTCCTCTAGGGCTAGTGTGTACGTGTTGGATGACAAAGAAACTGAACTTGTGCGATGAATCATACCTTGCACAATGTCTAGCTAAGGCATTGTGTTCCTGACCAATCCTGATGTGGTATATGTGTTCCCTAATGCGAAGCCTGAATTCTCTGTTCGTCTTACCTACGTAAAACGCATCACATCCTCCGCACTGGGCTAAATAGATCACATTAACACTCTTGCAGTTGGTTCCTGTCATAAAGAAAAATTCTTTATGAACATGAGGAGATGTGAATGTGTTGCCAGTGTTGATGAAACTACACTGGTTACAGTTGCCACATGGGATGGTGTTAAAGCATGTTGACCTCTTCTCCATGATTGACCTAGGCTGGAGTATCCTTTTAATATTCTTCATTTTCTTGTAAATAAACCTCGGTTTATCTCCCACAAGCCTCATAATCTCCTCATCTGCTCTCAGAACATCCCATCTGTCTCCTATTATTCTCCTGATGTAACTAACATCAGAAGTGAAGTAAACAGGTATGCTGAGTGTGTCTCCTTTCACATTAATATATTCGGAGTAGGATGAAGACTATACCTACCACATATTCAGAGTAGGATGAAGACTATACCTACCACATATTCAGAGTAGGATGAAAAATATACCTACCACATATTCGGAGTAGGATGAAGACTATACCTACCACATATTCGGAGTACTCTGTAATATTGTGCTTTTATACAAACAAACAGACACACATACATACACACACACACACAAACACACATACCTTAACATGCTAACTAGGTATTAGGTTAAAAAAAAAAATATATATATATATATATATATATATATATATATATATATATATATGTGTGTGTGTGTGTGTGTGTGTATAAAACTGCTTTACAAACTCAAAGTGTTAAAATGTTGAAATTCACATTACTGAGACAAAAATCCTGAATGCTTAAAATAGTGAACATTTGAAATACCAGCCTTCATAACATTGAAATTTAATGTGCATATGTTACGTATCACTCCCTTTACCACTGTGGTATTGTAATCAAAATAAATCTTTACATTTTCTAAAAGAAAAACTAACTTTATTCTTCATTTATTAAATACAGTGCAACATGAAGTAAACTTTAATAAATCAAACTGTAATAAATATGGTCTTTGCATTTTCAAAAGCCTTCCTATAGCTTGCACAAATATTAATTCAGCGCGAAGTACATATTTCTCTATTTTAACAGGGTCTCCAGTGTGGTTGGGAGAAAAAAACTTAACAGAGTTAATAAGTTCGAGTAAAAAACCTTGGGACACACCACGAGAAGTGAGAACACAGTCTTCTTTTATTCAGGAAACAGCATAAAAACAGAAGGATAAGCGCTTTCGCGTGCTAAGAGCACGCTTCTTCAGATCACATTTAAACAATAAAAATTTCTGAATTCAAATAGTA
>NC_056735.1:506096854-506221854 GCF_019279795.1 Protopterus annectens | reverse complement strand
AATGCCTATTACTGCATAAAACACTGCTCATAGGATCATAGGAGGTTACTAGGCTATGGTCCTGATGCTCTTATAAGCCTAGCCAAGAATTTAGCCCATGTTTAGACAAATCAGCACCTGATACCCCTGTCCAGCAGGGACACGGATAGAATCCCAGGGGTATATTTGCTGTTTCCCATCCAGTTATCCCAGTTGCGCTTAAAAAGGGGTAAAGAGGTACTCTGCTTGATGTGGAGAGGGAGTCTATTCCATAGATGGGGGAGTCTCTGGGACAAAAATCTGTCCCGCTAATAAGTTTTGTTGATGTCACAGACCAGATTGAGGACATGCGTGCAGGTTACTCGAGTGGAGTTTGACTGGCGAATATGCAGCAGTCCCATCAAGGTAGGGTGCGTGATCACCTTGTATGCCAGACAGAGGTCACCTCTGATGAGTCTGTATGGAACTGAGTAGAGGGATAGAGCTTTTAGCCTATCTTTGTATGGTAGATGATTGAGGCCCTGAATTCTCCTGGTGAGGAAGCTCTGTGGTCTTTCCAGCTGCTGCATGTGCTTTGAGAGGTACATGCTGAAAGGGGAGTTGTTCTCAATAATGGGCCTTATAAGGGAGGAATACAGGGATGTTATGACCTCTTGTCCCTGGATGAGATACCTTTACTTATGAGGTGAGCCATGTGGAAGGCTTTCCATACAACGGAACCAGCATGTTGTTCAAAAGTCAGGTTGCTATCAACCTGGGTGCCCAAATCCCTCACGACTGATTGCATGCTTAGGACATTGTTATTAATGTGATAATTTGTGGGGATGTCTCTCTCCCCAAAGGGGATGATGCATTGATTGATATTCAGCTTGAGGCCATGTTTCTGGCACTAGTCATTTGTCTGAGTGAGACCCTCTAGGAGGATGTCCACATCACTACGGGAATTGATGCAGCACCCTGCATGCAGTCATCTGTAAAACTGGTCAGCCATAGTCCACTGATTTTGGCCTGCACCTCAGAAAATTATATTCCAAATAACAGAGGCCCCAAGACTGAACCCTGGGGTACGCAGCTTGTTATGAGTCTACTGCTTGAGGTGACTTCCTGTATTTTGACTATGTGGGTTCAATCAGTGAGCCAGTTTGCTACCCATCTGGTGGCACATGGATTGATGCCTAGCTGAGAGTTTATCTATAATGACTGAGTGGGGAATAGTGTCAAAGGCTTTGGCCAAGTCAAGGTAGGTGATGTGTACCGTCTTCCCCTCGTCCATAGCACTGGTGACTGTCTCAAAGAAATTGACCAGATTTAGCAGATATGACCTCCCCTTGATGAAGCCAAACTGTGTGGGCTCACGTGTTTGGAGATTTCCAATGTCCTTGTTAACGAGGCACATGATAATCCATTCCATGGCCTTGCAGATCAGGTTAATTAGGCTGACGGGTCAATAATTTCCCAGATCGTGGATGCTCCACCTTTGTGTAAAGGGATAACAGTAGCTGTCCTCCACTCATCTGGGATGAAGCCAGTACTCAGGCTTCGGTTGAATAGGGTGCCTAATGGTGCTGCAAGTTCCTGTCTGAGTTCACATAGGATTTAGCCTGGGATGTTCCCATGGAGGAAGTATTTTTTTGCCTTTGAGAGAGCAGTGATGACCTGTTCCCTAGGTATAAGGGGAAGGGGGCAGGTACTGGGGATGTCCTGATTTACTAATGGGGGGGCAGAGGGGTAAAGGATTTGCTGAATCTGTCAGCCAGCAAGTTTTCTTCATCTGCTGCATTTGTGTATGTGGTGCCCTTGACAACCAGGTCTGAACAGATCTGGGTGCTTCCTTTGAGGTTGCGGACATATGTGAAGAAGGCCTTATGTTTGTCTCTAGTAGATGTGACCAATTTGGACTAGAAGTTTGCTTTGGAGGATTTCACTAGTGCTCTTATTTACTTGTTCAGGCTAAGCAGACATTGCTTCCAATGGGGCACCTGCCCCTTCTTGGTCTTGGACAAAAATTTTTACCTTTTGTTATAGAGTTTATTTATTCCAGATGTCCACCAGACAGGTTTACTCTTCCTTGAGGGGGATGATTTAGTCCTGTTGGGTATTCCTGATTCCATGTATCTATAAAAATGCTCATATAGTGCTTTGGTGTAGTTTTGGATATTGGTGCCAGTTCCTACAGGGGGGATGGGGCTGTGAAACTGTCTACACCATCCCTCAGAAGGATGTAATCAGCTCTGCAGAAGTTTTTATGTCTGATCCTAGCTAGAGGGGGGTTGGGGGAGATGGTGACTTTGAAAGTGACTGCTTTGTGGTCGGATCTTATCAGGGAGAATGATACTATAGGGATGCTGTAGTGGTTAGTCATGTCGGTTAATACCAAGTTCACGATATTATCACCTCTTGTAGGGCTATCAACTATCTGTTCCAAGGCATTTGAATTGACAAAATCAAGGAATCTCTGGGCATTTGTGTTCTGGCAGGAGTAGTTCTTCCAATCTATGCTTGACAAGTTAAAAGTTACCCAGGATCAGGGTAAAGGGTTGAATCATGACAGATTCAAACTGGTCGAAATAGGCAGATTGGGCATCTTGAACCAGATTTGGGGGCCGGTAGCTAGCTATGATTTGAACTGAACAACTGTTCTGAACACAATGTCTACTACTGTATAAAACACTGTTCTGAACAAAATGTCTATTAATCCATACAACGCTGTTCATAACACAGTGATTATTATGCATAAAAGACTGTTCTGAACACAATGTCTACTACTGCATAAAACACTGTTCTGAACACAATGTCTATTACTGCATACAACACTGTTCAGAACACAGTGACTATTACTGCATAAAAGACTGTTCAGAACACAAAGCCTATTACTGCATAAAAGACTGTTCTGAATACAATGCCTATTACTGCATGAAACACTGTTCTGAACACAATGTCTATTAATGGATAAAAACACTGTTCAGAACACAATGTCTATTACTGCATAAAACACTGTTCAGAACACAATGCCTATTACTGCATGAAACACTGTCCAGAACACACTGCCCCTTACTTCAGAAAACACTTCAGCAATTGTACTTCCTATAAAGAAAGACTTGATATAAAAGTAGTTATAAAATATCATAGTTCATTTCCTGACTGTTTATTTAATATCTTAAGGGAATTACCAGAAGCTGACAGACCAACAATTTATACTTAATCAGTGGCTTCCCCTAAATGTTCTGCACCAGTTCAGCCCCTATATCATTTTATGTTGTTTTCTCTCTCCAGTAAGATCACCTTAGCACCCATTTTTGAGTAACCATTTTTGTAACTTGTACTGATATTGTAACATCCCCCTTTTTGTTTCATCCTCTGTAGAAAACAGAATAAGCAATACAGACTTTTCCATAATCAGTGACCATCTCGTAGCATATTGAGTTATGTTGTATACATAACAATGTTTCGGAACAATATATAGAGTTGTTCTGTATGAATAATATTGTTTCAAAAGAAGGCAGGAGACGCCTGCAATCATTACATCTTCTGAGCATGTGCATTACCTAAGTAGAGTGATGGGAAAAAAAAAATTAATAGCATCTGTACACACTGCTTGAAAGTAAAGAATCTCCTTATGGCTGCATTATTTCATGAGGTACCAGTCTGATATGACACAGACTGTCAGGTTTTCTGGAAGTTTATTATTAGCAACTCGGGATAATAATGAATAGCACTTATCAGAAAGTGGTTCTAGGTCTTTGAGGCCCTCTTTTATTACTAATATGCACAAATATCAATTAGCTTTCCTCTGTGAAAAGCCAGATGATACAAAGACAGAGCATGCAGTTTTATTACCTTTTAAGTGGGATGCAGAGCAAATACTAAATCATCCTCAGTGTGATTTTTTTGATTCTAGACAGTGGTCCATACACTGTGTTTCCATGACTACTAAACGTAAAGGAGTATTTTTATAGAAAAACAGATTCAGCTACCTATTTCAGACTTAAACTGACATGCACTGCTGAGCAATTGGTGTCTGAGTCATATTTATGTTAAGATCAGATTCTGAGTAAAAACAAAAAAAAATTTTCAGATTCTGAGTTTTTGATTTTGGTCACTGCTTGATAATTCTCTGTTGACTTTTTAAGGTTCAGTTTGTGAATAGTGCAGTGCACTAAATCTTTTGGCTCTCCGCATCATCAAATATTTCCTTGTGCTCTCCACAGAGAACTAAAACTTGAAGCATGACTTTAAAATACTGGACCGCATTCTGTTGAAAGTATCAGAGGCTATGCAATAAGACTTTCTGATAAACCCTGCAGTGACTGAGGGGATGACTAGAGTTCATGATATTCAGTATAGATTTGTTAACTGGCAAAAGGAATTACCTGTTGATGGTAGCCTCCAAGCAGTGTGAATATTGGCTCCAGATGATTGCCAGTGTTGATGTGATACCAAAACCCTGTGTGCAAAAAATGGGAAAAAGATTTGTGGATGGATGGAAGAATAATACTTTATTAAATACTGCAGATTAACAAATGATATTTTAGAATAATCAACTATTTCGTCTCCTGATGTCGATGACTGTGTTTTCAGCTAACTTTGCTATGATTCCATGTACCAAGAATGAGGTAATGATTGCACAATTGGTTGGACTGATGTCCTGCTACTCTGATATTATCAGGAAGAGAACAGACCCCCCCCCCCCCACCAGAAAAGAATAGTGCTTGATCCAGAGCAGTTGTGACTATTTGAAGATATGGACTAGTCTGTCTCAGGCCACCCAGGTGAACAATTTCATATGAGAAGACATTAAAGATAGGATTCCTGTCCATTTTTGATGTCTCTAAAGCAACAGTTTTACTGCACATTTTCAGAAATTCATGTCATCTTTTCTGCAGATATTTATTAAAGCTGAAGGGAAGAGATATATAGCCTTATGAATCCAATGAATATTTAGCTTCCAGTAGGAATTTTTTCATAGTTACTGCTTTCTTTAAATGAGAAGTTCTATAATTATACCATTTGAGATGGTAGTTGATGTCTCTCACAAACCTGCGTAACTACCATCAGGAAATTAATTTTATGAGCAGTGTAGCCGTGGTTTTTGCTCTCACATGACCACAGTCTTACCTATAAATAGATTTTCTTGGATTTGTAGCTCACTATCATGCACATGAGGTTTGAGTCATTTCTCTGAGATATTAAGGACTTGTTTGTGTGGGTCAGGAGCATTGGCTTAAGACAAACATAAGACTCCTATATGGGATCTTACCGAGAAAGCTAGCATAACAGTAGGTCTCATATTAATGGTGCCAGGAACAGAACAGCTACCTCTAGCATTAGAAAGCATTTAAATATCAGTGGAGATAAATGATGCTGGCCCAAAGAGGTAAGTGTTTACTGGCTGGTATCGTTTCTCACTTTAGGTAATTAAATCAGGGCACATTATCTTCATCTACAAAAAAACAGCTCAATGCAATGTTCGAATGTAAGGGTATGTCCAGGTGGTGTGAAAAGGTTTCCCCATAACTAGGAAGGATGACAAAATATGAAGTGCCTCAATACTAATGGAACAATAAAACAGCAGAGTCTATTAGTTATGATTAGAAGGAGCAGGCAATCAGCCCACATACCATTACAGGCCTTACCAATAACACATATTCAGAATGTACTTCTGGCCTCAAGGAGGGCAACGCAAGAGCAGGGAAGAATATGAGGCTGCCCATCGAATTATCTGCATTCTACAACCTGCACCCCCATGGGTACTTAAGGTGCTTGAGTGACAGTAGCTCGTGACACACCCACACGATGCCACTTACTCAGGCAGCATGTTGTTTTACACTTGTGTCCTGATTAGATACAGAGGAGCTCTACAGGCACTCAGAAACCACTGTCTCAAAGTCACGGACTCAAGCAGCTTGTGCTGGCTACTTCTTACACTCAAATTCAAATATGAGCTTGGGCAAGCAGCCAGAGGGAAGGAGTAAGTGGGGAACTTTAGGCTTAGGGACGGGGGATTTTATGGTTAGACAGCAGGTTGGGAGTTTTAGGATTAGAGAGAGATGGAAGAGTGTTTAATTTATGGAGGAGAAGGGGAATTTTAAGGTTAAGGAGCAATAGCGGAATTTATGTTTAGGGAGGGGGTTAGAGTTTTTGGCTTAGATATTGATAAGGAAATTTAGGGTTAGAGAGAGTGGAGGTTTAAGGTAAAGGAGTGAGGACATGGACTGGGAACTGAGTGGGAGATTTAGGGTTAGAGCTTAGGTTCTGCTAGGGCTATATAGCTTTGCAAGGTCATGTGTTGGGATGGCTATACAGAAACAGGAGATCAGACTAGCTGGAGTAAGTGGCACCAAATGGGTGTGCCATCAGCCACTAGCACTCAATCCTCTGTAGCAGACACTCAGAAATATGATTAGAGAAAAAGCAGTCCTCTTGTTACAGGAATATTTATTTTTAGAGAAGAAAATAAGGGACATAATTACTTTTAGTGGAAAAGTGGTCTATCCCAAGAGATCAGAAAAACACAGGAAATAGCAAGCATCTCAATACAGTTTGAGGAATAAAAGCCACTAAAAATAGGTGCCTAAAGGATTGAGTGACTAGAAGTGAGTGAAGAGGTACTGAGGCACCAAAATGGGGAAAGGAATCCAGACCATGCAAGGAAAGATCCCTCTAGTAGGAAGACAAAAGAAAGCAGCAACTACATGATACCATTGAATTAATTCCACTTACAAAGAAATGAAGTCAGGCATGAGTGAAACAGTTTTTGTTGCAGGCTATTTGTTTCAGTAAGTGAGGAAGTTAAAGACAAAAGACAGAATTTATATGCGATAGCTTCAAAGTACACCACATAATAACAATAAAAAGTCAAGGAACATTACTTGAGACGATGAATATTTATCCAAGATAATAAGATACAACCTTTGTATGAAAGTCAATGATGTCATGTTAAAGTTTCAGACCAATGAGCGTAGTACAATTGAGGGTGCATAATTGTATCGGGTTGAATAAAGCTGTGAGCCTCATAGGACCTAAGATGGACATCTAACAGATTAGCAATGTGACTAAATCATGAATCCAATGAAAAACTGATGTGCAATGCCAAATATGCCAAAGCAGGTACAGTCACACAGCTGACTATCCCACTGAAAATGTAATTAAAAGAAATAAGTACCATGCCAAGGAATTGAAAAGATGCCTATTGAGTAAGGTAGCCTAATAACCACTGACATCACAATCATTTAGGACTAAACATTTATCTGTGGTGTGTTGAATATCAGATGACGTGATATACACTGCCTTAGGATTTCTTGATTACAGTGAACATATATTAACTGTATATTTGAAGCTTTATATTCTCAAGCTTTCAAATATGCAAGCACCAAGAAAAACAGACTAAGTAAACACACAACTGAAACTGATTACTAATAAAGCATGTTGCCAGTATATTTGCTTCTGCATATTTGCCTTTCAAGAAACTAGCTGTAAAGGGAACCAGTATTTCATTCAAATGAGCAGAGTAGATGCCAAGTTAGAGATGCAACTCAGAGCGTATAAGAATCAACTGTCAAGGCAGAGTCGGTCAACCAGACCGTCCTACTATAGAAACAACAGAGCTTTCTGAATTTCATTTGAGGGTCGTGTGACAATAAATATTGGCAGGTACAGAGACAGTGAAACAGAATGAGAGAGAAGGAAAAGCTGAGTGCCTCTGCTTAAAATATTGTCACAGGTCAGTCAGCTCAGATATAAAAAGATAAATTTCCTTAAAGAACAGGAACACTCAGATTTGTTAATCACAGTTCAGTTACCTGAGATACAGAGCCACAAAAAAGCATTATTCATGGATGTTACTATAGACAAAACTGCTGCATGGCATGAAACTACAAATTCATTTGAAATACTAAATATTATTTAATGTTTCTAGTCTCAGCCTAGACTGACATCTGCATGTATACATATCATAACTAACCACTATCGCAGTCTAATGACGAAAATGACCTGTAACGTACATTATCATAGTGTTCTCCCCCAATAAGGAAGTGGATATCAGACAGAAATGGTGGAATTGCAACCGTAGTGGAGGTGCAGAGCTAACACAAACAATGATGTCTTAGGTATGTTTTAACAAATGCAAGATGCAATACCAAAATACTTTTCAAGTCACTTTGACGTTTTATAAATTAAAGCAAGAGTTCTTAAAATTAACATTCAACTTCCAAACAATATTCAGCTGTTACTGTCTGAAAGCTTATAAGTACAAATATAGAGGTATGACATATATAACACAGGAAAAAAAAGAAAAAAACATAATTCTGCTTAACTCAGTCATAGTTTCTGTCAGTTATTTATTTAATTTATAAATTAAAATTTCATAATTAGGTACATATGGAAATACATTGGAAAAAGAAACAACAGACACACTTTGGTAGCAATAGCTTATCAGCATATTCCTATCACTTTAGAGTAATATTCATTTTTGGAAACAAGTTAAGAAGTGTGTTTTTGTTGCATCTCTGCATTTTGATGACAGTTTTTTTGTCAAGGGTCTGAAGTGGGTTAACAGTATTCGGTTAATGTGAAATACCCATTGTACTTTGTACAAAGATTTTGTATAAAAGTAGCTGTAAAATATCGTAGTCCATTTCCTAATTGTGTATTCATCAGCTTAAGGGAATTATCAGAAGCTGCTGGACCATTATAAAGTGAGATGTAATAGCAATCACCAATGGATGTTCAGCTATATAGACTATAAAATTCACTGTGCAAGCAAAGAATTGAACATATGCCATCATTTTATTCAATACCTAAAAAGACAACCATGTACAATGTGATGCAATCAGTCTAAAGGCACAGGACAAATTTGTAGTTTGCCTGAAACCACACTATCCCACATAGACACTAGGAAGAATTTATCTGTGCCCAAAATAGTTGGAAGGAAATAAACTGAGTGAAATCAGTTTCCTCAGTAACCCTATTCAGTATCTGAAATACATAATATAAAATGTCTGCTGAAAAAAGATTACATTGCTAAAGTGAATCCATGCCCAGAGAACAATAGTTTAAACCACACTGTGTGCTTATTTACATATTTATTTTATTTACTGAGTAACTATGAAATACATATTTTACCAGGATAATGGCAGCATTGCCAGGGGATTCCTGTTTGAAGAATTTCTCAGTCACACAGTAGACTGAAGGTGAATGTGGGATACAGTCCCAGGACAACATAATGGACCTCATCAGTGGCTTATGAACTTAATCTCCTCCACTTTTGTACTCTTATTATAAAGAAATGTCTCTTGAAATATAGACTGTAAACTTATTTTATATGAATCAGTTTTCATTTCTGAGAAAGGAAACTACAGCAACAGACTTCTAGTCAATCTCAAAGTGTATCCCAATATAAATGTATACCTTGTCCTTTGTTTTAGACAATTTTCAATAGTGTGTGTCTGAGAGACAGTGAGAAAAAGAAAGAGGACTACTACAGTACATTTAATTCTTAGCTTCTCAGCAACTCTTAGAAAATCTAAACATGCAATGTTTTGTGATCGTCTCCTTTTACTTGTTCACTTTACATTTTTGCTAAATGAATACAAAGAACTTCTGTTAGCAGTGGGCAAGAGCTGGTTAAGTAGAATGATGTAAGTCTAAAATCATTGCATTGTAAGGTATTACTGCCATTTCCAGTCTCAGAGATAAGGTGAATATTATAGCAATAACCCATGCCTGGGTGTGGGTAATGCGGGATTTACCCACGGTTGGCATGGTTTGGTCCGGAGGGTGAAGCCCGAGAGACCAAACAAAGACAACTGTGGGTAAATCCCGCATTACCCACACCCAGAAGTGGGTTATTGCTATTATACTATGACATTATTTAAGAAAAGAAACAATTACTTTTCTTAAATAATGGCATTGTATAATGCCTCGTTGCTGCCCTTCCGCAGCTCTCTGGTATCCGCGGCAATTCTGATGTACTGCGCATGCCCACGCAGTACATCAGAGCTGTGGCCAAAAGCAACGGAAAAAGCAAGATCTCCGTTGCTTTTTACTGTTTCGCTATGTTAAATGGGTTTAACATAGTGAGACAGCTTTAAAATAAGCAACGGAGATGTCCGTTGCTTATTTTAAAGCTGTCTCACTATGTTAAACCCATTTAACATAGCGAAACAGAGTAAAAAGCAACGGAGATCTTGCTTTCTCTATTGCTTTTTTTTTTAAACCTGTCTCGCTATGTTAAATGGGTTTAACATAGCGAGACAGGTTTAAAAAAAAGCAACAGAGAAAGCAAGATCTCCGTTGCTTTTTACACACTGTGTCGCTGCATTAAAAGAGTTTAACATAGCGAGACAGCTTTAAAAAAAGCAACGGACATCTCCGTTGCTTTTTTTAAACCTGTGTCGCTATGTTAAACTCTTTTAACATAGCGAGACAGTGTTTTAAAAAAAGACTTATACTAATGGAAAAAGTCCGGGCGACCGGACCTTTTTCCATTACTATAAGTCGATTTACAACGTGCACGCTGGCCAATCAGCATGCACGTTTTGGAATATTAATGGGGGGGTCATGGTATAATCACAATTAGTGTAGTGCCCCTCAGACATGAACACAGTGAGCCTCATCCAAACCATAAAACTGTTTCATATCCCTGACATAAATACAAAAAAGGATACTGGGTATGCCCACGCTAAAACAAAAAACATTTGTTACATTTTGACATGGCAGACTGCTATCCCAAAAGCCAAGTGCACGAGCGTGCACACACACACACACACACACACACACACACACACGCACACACACACACACACACACACACACACACACACACACACACACACACACACACACACACACAGACACACACACACACACACACACACACACACACACACACACACACACACACACACACACACACACACACACACACGCACACACACACACATGCACACACACACACGTGCGCGCACAAAAATTACCAGTAGTGCATCTTTTTGTTAACTATTATTCATCTGCATTTAACCTGCATCAAACTATACTAAATAATAAATATTTTAAATATACATCTTAGCCATAGACAGGCTTCCCATAAAACTAATATAGGTTACAGAACAAGCATCTATTACTATAGTCACAGAGCTAACTCTGTAGTCTTAACTTCACTGTTTGAAATACTTGCTAACTATGAAAATATGTATTATGAGAAAGATCCCATGAACCTCATTACATTTCAGAAAGATATTCTTCATCTGTGTTGTTAAGAATAGTAAGAGAAAAAATATGATGTTGGGTCTGCTTCTTTACGTATTTTGATAAAATCATGCTATTCAAGGCATAAAGATCTTACTACATTTTGATCTGGTCTTACTGCTCTGAAAATGTAAAGCTCCTTCAAAATCTTCAGATATATGGTAGGAGAGAGAAAGTTGGTACCAGAGATTGGCATTTCTAGTTATAATGTTTTTATACATCAAGTCCTTAAAAATAATTCTGTATGAGAAATCCGAACAAAGCTCTCATGATTAATAAAGAATATTATGATTAAGCAGTATTGTGTGCCATGCTCAGCCGCAAGGCAGCTTAGTATAGTCACATGCCACTTAGTAAGCCATCATCCTTGCCCAGAAAATGTTGTTGTAGCATGGGTGGCAGGTGAAAAATGGCATGCTAAACAATTAACTTCTACATTTCAGACAAAGGACAGCTTCTTCTTCTTTATCTTTCAGCTTTTCCCGGTTGGGGGTCGTCACAGTGGATCACCTGTCCGGTCATGATTGGAAGTGGAGGTTTACGGTGTCGAACTGCCAGCCCGGCACTCAACCTTCCACAGAAGGCACACACTCACTCACTCACACCTAGGGCCAATTTAGAGTGTCCAATCCACCTACAGCATGCCTTTGGGATGTGAAGGAAACCGGAGCACCCGGAGGAAACCCACACGACCACAGGGAGGACATGCAGACTCCACACAGAAGGCACCCCAGCCAAGAATTGAACCGGAGAACCTCTTGCTGTGAGGCGGCAATGCTAACTGCTGCAGCACCACAGCCGCCCAGACAAAGGACAGCTAAGTGCCAGAATATGCCCTTGAATTAACTGTACCCAAACCCAGGCATGTTTTCTTTGCACAACATGTACTAAAGAGTGACAGCCTGAATATCTTGGCATGAAAGGATGCACCACATTGTTATACATCCTGCATCTCAGATTTAGAGAACTGTACTTACTAACCATTTGTCCATTCATTGGGGGGGGGGGGTCACAAAGTATATACAGTCTGCTTTGGCTCTAAAGATGATTACAGCAACCTTTGTTTTTGTAACAAAATCCACTTTCCTGTCACATATATAACCACAACTTCCCATTCTAGTTAGGTTGTTTTCTAGACGCTGGCCCTTAGTCAGTACCACGATCATTTTGCTTCCTAAATATATTCACTGCATCTGTACAAGTTGTAAAATGCAGAAGGACACAGCATGCAGTCTCCAAATATTCATACTCTTCAATGCTTTTAATAAGTGTTTAAACTTTTGTGTGTTCTTCCAGTGTTAATATTTGAGTATGGGTTAACGTGAAGGACCATATTTGTCATTGTTTTGGCACATCTCTTTAATTTTATTCTTGGCAAATGTAGGTACAGCTACTTTGCAGTGCAATGGTGTACCAAAAATTTCCCAGTATGCCTTTGAGTGATACTGCCTAACACAGCAAGAGGTGCATTCTAATAACAAAATTATGGTAATACAGTGTGATTATAATGGGAAAAAATAACTGGAAATGTAGTAAACTCAATTACTACAGCAGACTTAGCTGGGAGCAATTGGTACCTGGCAGCATCTGCTTCAGAGGCACATTAAAATGACTTTCACATAGCAAATTCATTTATTGAGTGCATCCATAAATATTTCATTCATTGGTTCTGTTCTACAACAAATTTGGTTTTGTTGCCTTAACTGCTTTCTAATATGTTGCACTTTATTTCTCTCATCTAAATCTAGCTTATATATGTAATTCAAGTAACAAATATATGTTAAAACATTTCTGTAAATTAGAATTCCTATCAATGGAAAAATATTAAGCAAAATAATTTAGCATGACATGCAGTTTTCTAATAATTAAAAAAAAATAGCATGTTCCTATCATGGGGCACCAATATCTATTAATGGTTAATTTATAATTGATTTTTTTTGCTTCATGAAGTAGCTTCAGTACTTAAATATTCACCCCATGGGTGATAGAGGTTCACATTTTTAAGCAAATGCAAGCCTTTGAACTATGGAATATTGTTTCCGTCTTCCCTTTTGTTATAATTTTACAGATAGTCAATTAATCCTGACAAATGCATTGGAACGTGTTTTTATTTTCCTTCATTTTCAGTAACTCTATCACAACACTTGGCTAATACATCTGCATTCGGTGTTAAAAGATAGATTATTTGTGAACCACTGCTTGACTGAGTCAGGCTCTTCATTCTCTGCCTTGAATTCATTTCAGCTTAGCTAAGCCCAGCAGGGGTGGATAAATGTTTTCTTCAAATCTCACAGTAAAAGCCACCGAATAAACCTAGCTTCTTCAGCAAAGATGAGCAACATAACATTTCACAGAAAGCAGTATGTGTTCTACTTTTCAAGTCTTATCTTTTCTGTCAGTGTTGCTTTGAAAAGGCTTTGAAAGTAATGTTAACAAATGAAGTTTGAGATAATGCTAAAAGAAATACACTAAAAGGAAATGCAGTGTTACAATGAATCTTTGTATTGAAATACAGTATTAAATGTATTAATGTGGAATACAAAATTTAAATCAACATTGTTTAGAAACTTCCAGAAAGATTGCTGTCACCACATTTTAACTGTCTTATAAGGAACATAAGTTTTTACAGAAAAGTGTTACATAACTAGATGCAACATATTAGATGTACTTACCCATTTCTCATTTGTTTACAAGTGCAGAACCTGGTACTAAATATATATCTTTTTTTGAGATGTTAAATTAATGTCCTTTTCTTTTTTTTTTTCCACAACCACAATGCCACATTTGAGCTACTTGTTCTCCAGTCTTATAAGAATATGTTTTAGGTAATTTACTTACTTGTTGTGAACATAGATGTTTTCATATGTGATCTGCAATGGAACAAAAGCTTAAACAAACTCTTACAGGGTTGCAGTGAATATAAGACATTTGAAAATAATGGGTGGAACTATTGCAACATAAGTACTACATGCCAGAAGATATTTACTTACTAGGTCATAATATTAGCAGATAACAAAGAGATCTTAGGTTCTCTTCCTCAGCTGAGTTACCTCCCTTTTAAAATGCACATTTTTTCTAGATGAACTCCATTTGTTCAGATTACCTTCTACAGTCATTAAAGCTCTTTCTCAAAATACTATACTAGAGAAACCTTTCCAACACTTCTTCAATATAGAAATGAAGTGGTCAGCCAACATGCAACAAAAAATGGCTAAGACATGAATATAAAATACTGCAAGCCTCAATAAACTACAAAAATCCATTTACTTGAGATGCTACACAGTTTACAACATTGATGTCATCTACCTGAAGAGCAGAATATGCCTGCATGAAGTCCATCTAGAAGTTAAGTAGCACATCCAATAATTATTCATCTGATGTATTACTACTGAAAGAGTCATTTAATAAATTAAAAATGGTCTGCAAAAGCAAAATTAACAGTCATAGTGTAATCATAATGACCAAGTCAAAACTCCAAAGTCTGTTCTTTCTTAGCCTTCATATGATTATTTACATATTTGATTTTATGATAAACCATCTGAGGGATACAAATTCTTGTACTCTGAAAGATTATTTTTATTCCCTACACAACATCTGCAATCCCCCACCCGCTGCCCAGTTAACTCTTCTTTCAGATTTCAATCTGAATATATTACTTCTTTAATAAATTGTATGCATTACTATATATTTACCTTCTGTTTTCTTTCTGCCCTCATTTTATGTTATCAAAGGACATTTGTATAAGCAAATATAATATCTCTGCAGCCATTTAATATATTTTACACTATTATTAATGCCTGTGATGCATTTTAAGTTTAATTTTTGTGAAAAATCATATTATTTTATCTGTTGTTACATACATATGATTTTAATTCATGTTACAAGTTACCTAAAAACTTAAGAATGCTGTACATGTTTTTATCTCTATTCTAATCCTCATCTATAATACAGTACCTGCTTTTCGCAAGTCATTACCCAAAGACTACTAACCTCTTCAGAATTGTCTTGTACTCCTTCATAAATACTTTGTAATCCACCTCCTCCTATGTCCTTCTTAACATCTCCTCACAGTGTTTAGTATTCTTCCAGAAGTTTCTACCACCTCATGCACCTTACTCTGTATCTTGTTAGTTGCTAACCAGTTGCAGGCATACTTCTTCCATACCTCTTAACTGTCCAGATTTTCGCAGAATATCCAGATTTTTAGCTCATATTTTTGGTCTGTTCCTCATAAAATTTGCATTTTTCTGGCAAATCACTGGGATGATCTGAGGACTGAAGTAACTGAATAATGAAACACATTTGAGTTTCAGACTTCAAATCCTTCAGAAAATGTATGTTAAATCAAATCCTGTAACTATAGCAACTTTCTAAGTTTATAAGAGTCTTCATCTTCTTCTTTTGGCTTTTCCTGGTTAGGGGTCACCACAGTGGATCACCTGTCCACTCATGATTGGCAGTGGAGTTTTACGGAGTTGAGTTGCCAGCCTTCCACAGAAGGCACATGGCATGCACACATGCACCCGGAGGAAACCCACGCAACCACAGGGAGGACATGCAGACTCCACACAGAAGGCACCCCAGCCAAGGATCGAGCCAGAGAACCTCTTGCTGTGAGGCGGCAATGCTAACCGCTGCACCACCGCGGCCACCCTTCTAAGTTTATAAGAGTAATATTAAAATATGTCCCTATTTTTTGGCCTTTGTCCCCCCGCTTTGTTGAGCTTAGATCAGATTTCTGGCACCAAGAGGTTGAGAGGTATGTTTACCACCCAGACCTCATTTAACCTTGTTTTTATTTATTTCGGCAGATTCCAGCATTGTTACACATTACACTGCATGCACGTAATGAAATTGTGAAGGCATGGACAATTGACTAAAATATATTCATTCCACTCAGCTGTAAAACCATGGAGGACCTATTTTATGTCAAAATGTGCTATAAAACAAGACAGTAATCAAACATAAAAAACTAAAAATAAATGTGTCCTGCACAAAATAAATAAATAAGAAAGTAAATAAATAAATAAGTATGGCTATCTTGTAAGTGTAATAACACTCATGTGTGTATCTATGTGTATGTACTGTATAGACATTATTACACTCCAACAGAGTGTAAGGCACAAGCCCTGCAACCATGGATATGTAATAATTGAAATAAAGTATCATGAAGACTTATTCATTAAAACCTCCTCTGACTGCAAAAAGAAAGATACATTTTATTAAGTTTTCAGTCATTTCAATATTTTGTTATATTAGTTGTAAAATGCCGAAGTTCTATCTCCAGGTGTATTGAAAGTCAACAAATCAGGATAAAAACTCTCTGATATTTGGAGAACCATTCATTCAGTGACATATTCATACAGTTGACTTAAGATATGATAATAAATATTCTGAAACAATGACTTGTTTCTACCTTAGTATCCAGAGGGAAAAATGACTTACTTGCTGAAATTATTTAACTATTTTTCTTTCCTTCTTTCTGTTCCTATAAGAAATGTCTGTTTTATGAGACACATTACAAAGGAGCCATTGTATTCCAGCAGTCTAAGCAAAATGGCTCCTGTTCCAAATGTGCATTTAGGAACAAAAAGTACTTTGCCCTTTTGGTACAAACAACATAAAGTCTGGATATGTTATTCACTGGATATAGCACTGAAAAAAACATAAAAATAAAGAAAGGAAGAAGAAAAAAGAAAAAATGGAACATGTTGACACATTAGCAATAGAAAAATAATGATTAAGTTAATTTAAATAAAACAAATAACCAATTTTCCTTTGGTGCAAACTCAGACAAATATAGACAAAAAAAAAAAAACAGATGTTAATGTTATTCCAATTAGTATCCATGAAGCTATTTGCCAGAAGTCAATGCAGTATATTTATACTGTTACTGTAAACTGCTAAATTCAAACTTGTTAAGCACTGAAAACAAACCAGTCCAGAGATGAGGAAAATAGCATCTGGGTATTCTTAACATATGGGCGCACTACATAATAAGCTTAGCATTAGTGGAGAGGTCAGCTCTAACTGACACCTTTACTAATCCCGAGTAAATACCAGTGTCTGCATTCAAATATTCATTGAATCTCTCTATTATTCACCACAGCACCCACTATATGAATCATTCACTTTATTACTTTGCAACTGATTAGGGAATTCAGACAACCATCAATGGTCAGGTTACAGCATGTGCACCTAAGACTGTTTGACAGAAAAATAACTTTTAAGTAAATTTCCATGCACCTCTAATAATATGCCTATCTGAAGCCAATATAGTTCTGCATGACAATGCTACTTCTCTCATACACAGTGTATTCTAAACGCCTGTGGAATAAAAGGAAGACACTAAGAGAGGAAATCCTATTGGTGAAAAAACAAGAATGGTAGGTTGCAAAAGGAACTAAACACTCAACACAGAATAACTTTTAGAACTATATCATGCAATTGCATTATGTTATTGGAAATATCAGTCATAAATGTTATAGTGGACATTAACCAGGTGGTGTTAAAGTACAACGTCTGGATTCTAGTGATTCTTTCAAACAACAGGACACATGAAATATAGTAGTACTGCTGAATTTAGGATGTGCTCAGGACTCCATGAAGGACCCCCAGTGCAGTGAACAGGAATGCAATATGAACTGTGTATCACTTCTGCTACACTACAGCACAGTGCACATTTATTTCTACCAGACATTATGGATTATAAATGGATAACTGCATGACTTTACTCATAGACTTCCATGATGTTAGTTTACAAATTCGGATAGACGGCCTCCCATGGTCTTTTTATCTTTTACATGCTATGCTTCATTGTAGCATATCACATAATTTGCTTACTCCTCTTTTGAATGAAATCAAGGATAAGAGAATAAAATGCCCTATATCATCTAAATTCACACTGTCTTTGACTCCTAAAACAACACAAGGCAGGTTACTCACCAGAAACCCGTTTACTGTAGATCACTGAATAGTTGTCAATCAAGTCACGAGTTTAGGCATGACACTTGTGTTTTTATATGAGCTGTATGTGCTGAATTGATTTAGACTGCCCAACAAATGTTAATATTCATAATTTTGAATGTCACAATTAATTCTTATAGGATTGGTTCAATTATGCACCAAATAATGGTTGAGACAACGTCACCGTTTTGTGTTATTCTCCAAAAACAGCTAACACTATGGTAGAATGTTATTAACTCTCCCAATCAGTACAAGAAGCATAAGGTACTATCATTCTCCAAGTTTATTATAACCATTGAATGTATACAGTGAATTCTGTCAAAAAGCTAGTGTATTTCAAAGGCAGCATAGTCAGGGAAAGATTATTTCCAGCTTTGCTGAATCTGGCAGACAAAGACAAACTCCACAGCCCAAAGTAGTAATCAGGGTTTCCCCCTCAAATTACTTATGTCTAGAAAGTAATCAGAAATCTTTCAGTGCCCTTCATTTTTTTTTAATTTCAATTTTTTTCAGTCACAGAATAAGGAGTCACCATGTTTTTCTGCTCTTCTGCTATTCAAATATCACTTTCACTCTGAAAGGAATTCTTGTCTCACTCAGTGACATACAGGAGGCTACACGCCTTTCGTACTTTTTACTGCCAGTCACATCCCAAAAGTTTACATACTGAAGGCGTGTCTTGATGACATCAATAACATGCTGCAAAACACAAATGGAGTTGCAGCGGAGCTCTTTAATGGAAGAAACTTTATATGATACCTAGAAATCCATTATAATGCAGTACCACATAAACTGCCTGGAATATGTTGTAATTGTACATGTATTTGTTAATGTATAATACTGCCAATAACCCACACAGTATACAGTACCAGAAGTAGCTGGAAGCTGTCTTAGCAGCTCTTTGAAATGTCATCCTTCACTCACAGACAATGGCATAGTACTATGACGTTAACATCTAAGCAAGGCATGGAATTGTGCAGAGATGTGCTGGGAAATTTAGCTGCTTTGTTAACAATATTTCAATGTGTAGTGAAAGATGTTCTAGTAACTATAATATAAATCAGATTGTGTAAGACAAAAAAATCACTGAAGTAATTCCTATGGACCATCACGGAACCTAAAATGCACAAACTATCTCATTTAATATGTCTAGGCTGTGTCATTTTATGAGGGTGACTTGAAATTAATTGCAAAAGCAAGAAAAACAAGAATGAGAAACAAATCACATCAGTATGGCATTCTGTATCAAACTATTTTGTGGTATAGCAATTACTGAATAAGACTGACCATTAGTGATACAAATGCAACAGTTCTACAATGACAGACATATATTTGTTTCCTTTCTTTTGCACTTTTCCTTTAAACAAAACAGACATGCTTTGCAACATTATCAAGACAGTGCCTTGGTAAAATGCATTTTCTATCTGAGAAGACATGCAGTCTTGACTTTGTCTGCACGGCACTAAATTATACAGACATGTCGAATGTCAGTTATTCAGGGGCTTACAGAATATAAGACTGAAATCATCTTGAAGCATGTGTGGATCCTGACATTTAAACTGGTATTAGGTAAAAGAGCCATTAGTCCAAAATGTCAAGTATACGGCAGGCTGTGATTTTGTTTTCTAGTCAGGTATCCTTGTGGCATATATTAGTGTGTATACTATAGGCCAACTACAGTGCAAAGATGGAATGTATGACACACCCAAAATACTCAATGGATTCTTTGTGTCATCTTATTCATTCATACCTTTGACAGACAGAGATAGCTGAATGAGTTATGTGAATCTTGTGACACAGATGCCAACCCAGAAATACCACACATAAAAAGTATTGAGGGATGTCGAACAAAATAGGAGGAGACTAATATTAGATAATAAGAAAGTTGTTCCAGCGGTAAAAATCATTTGGGAGTTGTTGAGAGCATTCAATCAACAAATTATATGAATTTCTCCTTGCTCAGGTTTGTTTCAGAGGTTCAAACATTTGCATGCAAATGTCTAGAACTTTCAGTTCTGGTAATGTTAATACAGTTTTAGTAAAGCTCTGAAGAGAACAATTATAAAATAGTAAACAATTTGAACTCCATATATTCATTACTGCAGAAAGATGCAATCTGAAAAATGAGGTTTGGAACAGACTAATTTGTCCCGGGACATCTTCAAGTGGGGCAGATAAATACATTTGCAGGAATTAAGAGGATAAGAGGAGGATAGGGTTAAGTGCGATGGAGGGATGTTTGGGAGGAAATGAGGTAAGGGTAGGGAGGGGTTTAAATGGTTTTAGGCAAGTGTAACTGGGGTAGGAGTTACATTTTTTGGCGTGAACTTGCTAAGGCAAGGTAAGTAGGGATGCCACCCCTCTGTTTTTTTTCCGGACTATCCGGAAGTCAAACCGATTATCCGGTAGTCCAGAATACTCTGTGCAAATGGTATTATGTTTCAAAAAAGGAAACAGACTATCGGAGTTTGTAAATCGGCTGATTTACTATGCTTTTCTGTAAAAAAGCATAGTAAATTAGCCGAAAACAGGCAGCGGGAACAGAAAAAGAGGGCGTTCCCCATCGAGTGATGTCACTGTGATGTCGTAAAACAGGCGGGGTATGGTCGGGGGAGGGGTGGGGTGGGGTGGGCTGGGTTACTGGTGATGTGAGGAGTGTGGCTTTACTCCGGTTTTAGCCACAATGAAAGGTGGCAACCCTAAAGGCAAGGCCGCAATGGCCTGTAAGTATTCCGGTAGGAAAGGTAGTCCTCAGGGTTCTGGTTAGTGGTAGGTGGTGTTGTGTATTTATAACATATATTATTATAGAGTTTTTTTTTTTTTTTAAGACATTGAGCGAGGGGTATTTGTGTCTAAGTAAGGGGTAATTTTTGGTTAAGGTTGGACTGGGATTTATGGTGCGGTTCACTGGGGCACTGTTGTTCAGGTTTAGGGCAGTGTGGGGTATTGACGGCTTTGTTGGTTTCTTGTTTTGCTGTTCAACATGTTAGCGGTTGAGTTGTATGGCTTGATCCCCTTGTTTGTTTCAAATTTTGTCGGCAGCTACTCAGGGTGTTTTCAGTGGTGGTTTCCGTGTTTCCCTGCAAAGACTTTAGTGGTTTTGGTGGTGTGTGTCATTAGAATATGGGGTTAGCAGTCCCCAACTTGAAGGTGTCTGGAGCGAGTGGTTGCAGTTCTGCTCATGTGCAGGGAGTATGAATAGTTGTCCGCAGGTAAGATGTATGCCTCCAGATTACAGGAATGGGCAATGCCGTCTACATCGCACTTCATTAACCTAGGAGGCTGATACCCTGCTTTAGGAGGAAAATGATACAGTACAAAAGGTTATACAATGTTATACCTATTAGTGGCTTTAATTAGAAATTTACATTTTTGCCATGCTAGTTTATGTTAATAGGAGTCATATCACATCTGCACATTTGCACAAAACTTGGTGGATGTATAGGGGCAGAAGATAAATTCTGATGAATGGTGATACCAATGGCCAGTGTAAACGACTAGAATTGTCACCTATACCATCAGGATAATCTTTATTTAAAAAAAGAAAGAGCACTACATTTCCGGTAAATTGTACAGTATTTTTATGGTATGCTGTACCGATTGGCTAGACAGAGGGACAGAGCTGGGAAAGATGTGCAGCAGGTAAGGGTGATAAAGGATAGTGAGGGGAACATACTCACAAGCGAGGAGCGTGTGTTGAGGAGATGGAAAGAGTACTTTGAAGAGCTGATGAATGAAGAGAATGAGAGAGAGATAGAAGGTTGGATGATGTGGGGATAGTGAATCAGGAAGTGAAGCAGATTAGCAAGGAGGAAGTAAGGAGAGCTATGAAGAAGATGAAGAATGGAAAGGCTGTTGGCCCAGATGACATACCAGTGGAAGCATGGAGGTGCTTAGGAGAAATGGCAGTGGAATTTTTAACCAGATTGTTTAATGAAATTTTGGAAAGTCAGAGGATGCCTGAGGAGTGGAGAAAAAGTGTTTTGGTACCTATCTTTAAGAATAAGGGTGATGTGCAGAGCTGCAGTAACTACAGAGGGATTAAATTGATCAGTCACAGCTTGAAGTTATGAGAGAGTAGTGGAAGCTAGGTGAAGAAGGGAGGTGATGATTAGTGATCAGCAGTATGGTTTCATGCCAGGAAAGAGCACTACAGATGCAATATTTGCTCTGAGAGTGTTGTTGGAGAAATACAGAGAAGGTCAGAAGGAGTTGCATTGTGTCTTTGTGGACTTAGAGAAAGCATATGAGAGGGTGCCTAGAGAGGAGTTGTGGTATTGTATGAGGAAGTCGGGAGTGGCAGAGAAGTATGTAAGAGTGGTACAGGATATGTACAAGGGTAGTGTGACATTGGTGAGGACTGCGGTGGGAGTGACAGATACGTTTAAGGTGGAGGTGGGATTACATCAAGGATCAGCTCTGAGCCCTTTCTTATTTGCAGTGGTGATGGACAGGTTGACAGATGAGATTAGACAGGAGGCCCCATGGACTATGATGTTTGCAGATGACATTGTGATATGTAGTGAGAGTAGGGACCAGGTTGAGGAGACCCTGGAGAGGTGGAGATATGCTTTAGAGAGGAGAGGAATGAAGGTCAGCAGGGCTAAAATAGAATATACGTGTGTAAATGACAGGGAGGGTAGAGGAATGGTGAGGATGCAGGGAATAGAGTTGGTAAAGGTGGATGAGTTTAAGTACTTGGGATCAACAGTTCAGAGTAATGTTGAGTGTGGAAGAGAGGTGAAGAAGAGAGTACAGGCAGGGTGGAATGGGTGGAGAAGAGTGTCAGGAGTGATTTGTGACAGATGGGTACCAATAAGAGTGAAAGGGAAGGTCTACAAGAGGGTAGTGAGACCAGCTATGTTATATGGGTTGGAGACGGTAGCATTGACGAAAAGACAGGAGTCACAGCTGGATGTGGCAGAGTTAAAGATGTTAAGATTTGCACTGGGTGTGACTAGGATGGACAGGATTAGGAATCAGTATATTAGAGGGTCAGCTCAGGTTGGACAGTTTGGAGACAAAGCAAGAGAGGCGAGATTGTGTTGGTTTGGACATGTGCTGAGGAGGGATGCTGAGTATATTGGGAAAAGGATGCTAAGGATGGAGCTACCAGGTAAGAGGAAAAGAGAAAGGCCTAAGATAAGGTTTATGGATGTGGTGAGAGAGGACATGCATGTGATTGGTGTGACAGAGCAAGATGCAGAGGACAGGAAGAAATGGAAACAGATGATCCGCTGTGGCGACCCCTAACGTGAACAGCCAAAAGAAGATGATGATGATGATGATCAACATGATATGTGTTAACTGTATGCAGCTAACTATTCCGGAAATAATGGTCATGGCTTTCTGCTGCATGCCATTCATTAGCGAGTTCCTTTAATAAATATTTCCGTTGCCAGATATTACTCATATGTTAGTCACAGTCCTCTGTTTTTTCCTTCTTAAGCACTGTTTTAATCTGGCAAATATGGGAATGAGCAGGGTAACCGTAGTGTAGTATTCATATCATCCGTGTCTGTCACTTTACAAGTCCTTATTTTACTAATAGTTAAAATAATATACGAACTTGTTCACTTGTTAAGGATGCTGTTGGTAGCAATGAAATGATCTGTGAAGGGATTTACAGATGTATGTTTCTACTCAGAAATACATCAGTTTGGTTTCTATAGAAGAATAATACATTGTTACAGAAAAACTACGCAGTTAATTCTGACAGAGGGAGAATATTATAGCAGACCAATTAGAGAAAGAGCTTAAGAAGTTTGAATTTTTTATTACAGAACCAATGGTACTGAGATGCCGAGTTGGGAGGACGAAGCACGTTTAACCATACACTGAAAAGGGAAATTTCTAGTGCAGGAGTTTTCTGGTGTGGCAAATGCTTGGGGTGGTGAAGTGGCAATGGTTGTACTTTGCTGTTGGCTGCCTGGATAAGTCGAGGTGGCCTTTTTTTCGCGAGCTTGGGTATGAGACATGTAAAACGGAGAAGGCCTGCATGCATGTTAAGTAGTAATGCTCGAGAAGGAGGAGGGGGTGGTGAGGTTTTGACAGCTTGTAGTGTCTGCAGTTTTTTGTGCTTAGTTCTTCAAATTTCATTAGTGTCACTGGTTATAGCAGTCTTTGTGCTTACAGTTGTTCTGCTCCAGTTTTAATGGGGATGCTGTTCAATAAGTCAGATGCATTCACCCTCCTTTCAGTGGGTTACACAGACTTCTTGTCCTTGAATCACCCTGAGTATATTGGACATCTGTTTTAATGAAAACTACTTTCTTGAAGAATTTAAATTTGGTGTCCTCCGGGACTTGATTCTAATGCCTAAAACACTGCAGTTCAGGGTGTCTGTGAGTTGCTAGGGCTTGATCGAAGCAGTTTTAACAACTGGTCTGGTTGTAGCAACTGTCTTGTGTGATATCCATTGCTTTATGGAGTGGAAATTGGTATATTTCCAACTATATTTATTAAATCAAAAAAAAAGAAAGTGTATGTAATCACATTTACTTCACGTTGCTTTCTGGATTAAAAAAAAAAAAAAATATATATATATATATATATTCTGTACTGCTATTGGCTGACTAAGGTTGTTGAGTTGGCAAAAGGTAGAGCATACAACTGAGGCCAAGCGGTAAAGGTAGTAATTTACTGTAATCGTTCATTGCACCTACATATATAGACATATGGACAAGATAACTACAAAGGTAGTTAGATACGGATATAGATGTAGGTAGAGATTCTGGAGAGAATATTAAGTAAACAATATAAATGCATTCTTTACATTAAATCTCAGAAGAATATGTGGTGAGTGAATGCTCTACGATGTAAGTGACAAATGTCAAGAACATAGCAGTAAGGGACATCGGTAGGAGCTGGGATTCAGCTGAGTGGTGAGGTGTTACTTTGTAGCATAGGGTGCAATGTTTGGTTATTAGAAGACCCTTTGGAGTTTAGACGTTTTGCACCTGGCACGCTGGCACAGTTGCTTTATTGCCTAAATGGTTGAGGTCTTGTCTCTATCGGCATTTGATTGGTAAGTGGGGGATCATTTCAAGGAACTACGAAGAAGTGAAATAGTACAACTAATTGTGAAACTTTCTGGAAGGTAGATCTGTGCTGCAAGATTTAACTAATTTACATGGCTCTATGACATTTGCGTGTGTTTCATTAGGGTGGCTATGCTCATGTTGGGAACTTATTGGGTTTTGCGCGTACAAATTTGCATTCTGTGTTGCAATGAAGGGAGTACAGAGTATTCTTTGCTTTACCAAGCCCATTGCACTTATCTAGGGAAGAGCCTCAATAGAACTTGGGACACCCAGTAATTGGTTAAATATTTTATAGCTAATTTCTATCTGACCACACAGGGTCTGGCATCTTGACGTGATTGTGTATTTTTAGTCTGGCCCTAGGTATCCCCAACATGCAGTGCTCAGTGGTAAGAGTTACATTATGCAGTTTTCTTTCTTCATAAATCTCTTGTCACTGCATTGGTTACAGGCATGGAGCAGTTGCCTCCGGTGTTTGACAGGTCATAGCAGGAGACTTGTTTCCTTGTTCTAGCCTTTACTTTTGTATGTGTAGGGGAATGATCAGTAAGTCGTGACAGCACAGTGTGGGTGGGTTTTAGGACAGTCATGGAGATGTCAGTGGGGGGGACCATGGCTGGCAACATGGTACTTGCTACAACAACTAAATATTTGTAAGGTGATGTCACAATCGATATTATCTGTTAACTCTTTCATTTGCTAAGGGGTATAGCGAGGGTTACATACAAAACTTATTTCTTCGTGCTCAGAAGCCTGACAAAATTAGATGGGGTTTTTGAGTGTTTTTCGTGGGTTATGAGTTTGACTGCCTGATGGGGGTTCAGTGGGTTGAGCTATGTATGGTGAAGCTGGCCGAGAGTTGGGGAGATAGATGAAGGGGACTAGTTTGTGTCAAGACTATTTCTGTTTCATATGACTTACATTTCATTTTCTTTGCAGATGGCGGTGCTCTGATGGGTCTTTCTCCAGTTGGAGGGTTACGCAATGCGATTACATATGGTTCAGCTCAGAGGTCATATCAGCTGATGAGGTGAAGGATGTGGTCTTACCAGGTGATAGATGTTGTTGTAAGTTGTTTTTGATTGATGGATCTGCATGGATTGTGGTCGCAGGTGGTGTTACCGTTTTACCTCTACATTTTGGCGTGAGTGGGTGTGGCATGTGAGTGTTCCAGGGACTGGTAAGGAGGACATATGTTGGGAGATCAGTGAAATGGGTGTTAAGGTTTAATTATGGGGAGTTTGGGGTCCATCCTCAGATGGGGTATTGTCCTAATGAATAAGGTTGTTTAGTCTTTTTTGGGTTAGGGGATCTTGGGGTGTTAATTTCCCTTGGGGTAGAGTTCATGTCAAGCATGGAGGCTTGTTGCAGTAAGATACAGCCTTTCCCTTGTCAGTATCATTTAGTTATAAGGGACAGGGTTTATGTTGGTTGTCAGCAGGTGGTTTATACACGTCGAGTGGGTGGGTAGATATATGGAGGTAAGGTAAGAGATGAAGAAGGCATGTTGGGTATTCACAACAGCCAGATTTTGTTAGGTAGGTAATGGATGGGATTTCCTTATGGACTTTTACTGAATTAAGGAGTGTGGGGGTCAACTTGTAGAACTAGTTCATTCTTAGAAGGAAAGTCATGTTTCTGAAGTCATGGTGAGGTAGGAATGGGGGATGGGTAGCTTAGTATGACCAGGGTAGGATGTTTGAAGTTGGGATGTGAGACTTTGATATTGGTTCCAATCTAGCAGATATCATACTTTAGCAGGTGCATTTGGGGTTAGTAGGGTCCATTTTCACTTGGATAATATGGCAGTGACGTGATTTGCAAGGGGTGGTGGTTCGCAAATAGTGGGTCATGGGTCTATGATTAGGATGGATTTTCATGGGCTTCATTTCATTAACAAGGTATTTTTGGATGCCAGATGTTGTTTTATAAGGGTATTGGGCATGATGCCAAGATGAATATGCAATTGATGCATTATAAAAATTTATTTTCATTTAATCATTAGTAGACCAGTGGGGGGGGGGGGCTGCAGTGGGGCATGATGGTATATCAGTTACCTGGCCTCATTTAGGGCTACATTGGACTTCCTGCATTTCTGGTGGATCACTGGGTAGCTACTGACACAGACACAAGTTATCAGTCATTGGAAGGTATTTTATTGGTCGTGACATGCTAGGATGGTATTGAATGTTTATTTCAGAAAGATGGTGTAGCGGATTACTACAATATTGATTTGAAAGAGGTGTCATTTGAATATTAATAGGTACATTGGGCAGTTAAACAGGGCTGCGGTTAGATACTTTGTTGCAATTGGAATTTTGATCAGAGAATTCATGTGGTGGTTACATTCATTGGGCAGTTAAATGGGGCTGCAATCTGATGTGAGGGTATGCAGTGGCCTCAGGATGGTTTCAAGTGAAGATATTTCATTTGGTTATAATAGTCATTAGGTGGTAAAATGGGGTTGCTATGTGGCATGATGGTATATCTTTGCATGGTTATAAGGGGCAGAGAGTTTAGTGTTTGGGTTGTGCATTTGGTTGGTAATGCCCTGGGAATCATTGCAAGGACTCCATATGCTGTTGGGGAAGGATTATTTAGCTCTTGTGCAGTGGTTATGTTAGATTATGAGGTTATAGTTTGTTACTTTAGGACAGGAGAGGGATCTCGGATTTGCTTTCAGTAATTAGGCGACTGGCTTTATTCGTTGGTTATGTGACAGGGTTTTAGGAAGGATGACATGGATCCAGTTTGGTTAGGGAGGATGGGGTACACCAAATGATGTTTGGCCTAAGGCCTTAATGGTGGTTAGGTTGTTGGAAGTTTGGTCGGAGAGAGGGGAAACAGCCTGGTCAGGCTGGAGGTGGAGAAGAGGGGAAGGCTTGCCCTCTTCTATTCCCCCTGTGGTGTTGGATGTTCAATTTAATAAGTTGGGAAGGAAAGTGAGTGGTTGCGCTGCTTGATAAGTAAATAAGCAAGCAGAGCTGGTTATTTGTTTGGAGGTATAATTCAATAAACTGAAAGTGAGCAGTGTAATGCTGCCTTGTAAGTGTGAGGATAAATGAGCAAATGGGGGACGCTGCTTATTCCAAGGTTGAGTGGTTACACTGCCCTTATGGTTATTTATTTTATGTTTTTTTCATGGTTGTTATAATCACCTGTATCATGTTGGGTTGAAATTAATAACTACTGGTTAACAATAAAGTATATGGAAGTTTAATAAAGGTTGTCAAATGTCATTTGGTGTGATGTGTTTATTGAAGGGGACCAGGACAAGTTTGGTGTTATGCTTTTTGGTTCATAATTTCTGGACAGAGTCTTGTCCATTTAATAGTATTTGAAGTTTTATCACTTTAATTCTCACATACAGATATCATATCTGCTACATTTAGAACACATGATTTATTTTTTCCTTCAGTTATAGCACGTATACTTGTAAAAGTATTTAACTTCAAGGTTTCCATAGCATCATGTATATTAACCACAAAGCAGCAAATATTAGAAGTATAAAACACAACTATACTACTAGTTCTAACACATGCCATCCTTAAACATAGTACATAAGATGCTGTATCCTGTTCTGTAGTCAGCAATACAGTACAAGTCAGTGTTACAGCAATGTTTGGAGGGGTTAAAATCTCAATAACTTCTACATGTGACTGTTTTTTTCTTTTCACCACAATCCTATTACCTCTTAAATTATGAATGCTACCAGTTCTGTTGGGATAGAGTGTTAAGGCCCAGAATGTGACAAAGATGCCTCAGGTATGATTGGAATCACGGACCCTGGATCAGCTGGAAAGGTGTCACGGAGGAAGGATGATACAATTCCTGATCACTTGTAATCCACAAATTAACAACTGGTGGTAAACTGGTTACGAAACCACAAAAAGCACAATTCAAATTAGCGCTTTCATTCACTTTTAATAAAAACGTGAACTTCTTCAGAAAAACGAGTGCTCTCCCCTGCTCTCGTTTTTTAAAAACTTAATTACAGGAAGTGATGTAAAACATCTCATCTTACGAACAATTAATAAAAGAGATGTTAACCATTTATCTACTTTTTTACATAAGTTTTGAAAGTGTCATTATTAAAAAGTATCACTTTGTACTATAAATATTTTTAAATAAATTCATACAAACTTAATTCTTCCACTGATGACATATCAAAATCTCGTCAGTAAAAAACTTTCCAGTGGAATTAATGAACTAATTACCACAAACTAAAATATTTTTTAGTACATTAGAACTTCTTAACAATTCTAAATCAAAAGTTGTCCACATAATACAAACAAAATATCTGTAAAAATTAAAAATACACCAATAACAACAGTAAATTAGAATCAATGTTATACTTTGTTTACATATTGAACCTATACTAGAGTTAATGTGCGCTATCCAATTATCCCCTCTTACTTTACACTAAAAAATCGTGTTCTAACCATAATGTGTAGCCTCAACTTCTTTTGTGTTCGCTACAACTATTTATCATTGTTGTTTTGTATACGAACGAATATGCCTAATGATCAATTTACTTCCGTCTTATGTCTACCGTAGATGGATTTACCCCTTTATGAATAAATTCCCCTTCTACTCTTATAATTTATTAAGGGACATCCATGTGTACCTTATTAATATTGAATTTGATGTATCTAATTCATCTTCTAAAATAGGGATGATATGTCCTTTTTCTATGAACCTAAGTGCTGTGTAGCCTATCTATAAAGCAAAAAACACTTTATATTTATAACTTCATTGAGACCTGGAGGTTGATCTGCTCCCAAAATCAATTGCCAAAGTGCCTCTTTCTGTTCCAGTTTATTGTTCACATCACCTAGCAAAATACCTTTTTCTACATAGTCCAAAATAAAAAAATCAAACTTTTTGAAATCAGTACAGATCTGAGCATGTCTTGCTAAGGAATTATTTTTGTCTTTGTTCTTAATAGCTAACGTGTGTTCATATATTCTACGTTTTAGGACCCTTGTTGTCTTTCCAATATAATAACTGTCACATGTCAAACAAGATGCCAAATATACTACATAATCACTGTGACAATTGAAGTACAACAATTACTCTTTGCCAAGCCTATTTTGTCATCAATAGACATTGAGGTCACTGCCCCAGTTAATTTACAGAATATTGTCATGGAAAGTGCCGATGAGTTCTACACGGCATTCCCTCTTCCTATATCAAATGAACTTGGGTTCATCAGGGACATTGTTGAAAAAAATTGGAGGATTATTCTGGGCAATAAAGAACTAAAGTCTTGTCTAGGAATCAGACCAAGATTTACATATAAAAATGTAACTAATAAAAAATACATCTTGGAAAGAAAAAATTCTAAGTCAAATATTAGAGTTAGGGAAATGAGTCACAAGAAAGGTACCTTTTCCTGCAAAGACTGTAGGCAATGTAGGTACATGAATAAAACTTCTTTTGTGACTTTAAAACATTTAAATAGGACTTTTTGGGCACAGAAGTACTTCAATTGTCACAGTGATTATGTAGTATATTTGGCATCTTGTTTGACATGTGACAGTTATTATATTGGAAAGACAACAAGGGTCCTAAAACATAGAATATACGAACACACGTTAGCTATTAAGAACAAAGACAAAAATAATTCCATAGCAAGACATGCTCAGATCTGTACTGATTTCAAAAAGTTTGAATTTTTTATTTTGGACTATGCAGAAAAAGGTATTTTGCTAGGTGATGTGAACAATAAACTGGAACAGAAAGAGGCACTTTGGCAATTGATTTTGGCAGCAGATCAACCTCCAGGTCTCAATGAAGTTATAAATATAAAGTGTTTTTTGCTTTATAGATAGGCTACACAGCACTTAGGTTCATAGAAAAAGGACATATCATCCCTATTTTAGAAGATGAATTAGATACATCAAATTCAATATTAATAAGGTACACATGGATCTCCCTTAGTAAATTATAGGAGTAGAAGGGGAATTTATTCATAAAGGGGTAAATCCATCTACGGTAGATATAAGACGGAAGTAAATTGATCATTAGGCATATTCGTTCGTATACAAAACAACAATGATAAATAGTTGTAGCGAACACAAAAGAAGTTGAGGCTACACATTATGATTAGAACATGATTTTTTAGTGTAAAGTAAGAGAGGATAATTGGACAGCGCACATTAACTCTAGTATAGGTTCAATATGTAAACAAAGTATAACATTGATTCTAATTTACTGTTGTTATTGGTGTATTTTTAATTTTTACAAATATTTTGTTTGTATTATGTGGACAACTTTTGATTTAGAATTGTTAAGAAGTTCTAATGTACTAAAAAATATTTTAGTTTGTGGTAATTAGTTGATTAATTCCACTGGAAAGTTTTTTACTGACGAGATTTTGATATGTCATCAGTGGAAGAATTAAGTTTGTATGAATTTATTTAAAAATATTTATAGTACAAAGTGATACTTTTTAATAATGACACTTTCAAAACTTATGTAAAAAAGTAGATAAATGGTTCACATCTCTTTTATTAATTGTTCGTAAGATGAGATGTTTTACATCACTTCCTGTAATTAAGTTTTTAAAAAACGAGAGCAGGGGAGAGCACTCGTTTTTCTGAAGAAGTTCACGTTTTTATTAAAAGTGAATGAAAGCGCTAATTTGAATTGTGCTTTTTGTGGTTTCATAACCAGTTTACCACCAGCTGTTAATTTGTGGATTACAAGGTTCTTCGGCTTAGTCCGTTTGTGTTTTTTTTTCGTTTTGGACAATTCCTGATCACCTTTCTTAGGAGGAGAGTAATGGGGTGTATGAACAAGGTGCATGTTCTTCTGGTAAAATTCCAATTTGAGATCTAAAAAACCCAGGAGAAGTAGTAGCTTTAAAAGGTTAAGGGGGTCTCCAGAGAATGTATCATTATTACAAGTGAGTAAAATGCCTTTGCTAATGCTTATTGCATCCTGAATCCTGTAAAGTGTTACTGAGCATGAGTTTTGGGGGTTAGGGTTTAAATCACCAAATCTTTGTCCACAAGACAGATGTTGGTGCCACTCTCTGTTACTCAGTCTTCACCCCTTGGAGGAACAAATTAAATTTAGGATTAAAAATCTTGACTACCATCTATCCCTACCAGTGTGAACCCACAAAAGAGTGCCAATATGGATCCTGTAGGGTTGTCGACCCAGAAATAAGTGTTAATATGGGTCCTGCGGGGGAGCAAGTTTAGGGGTTCAATATTGTGGACTTTAGCTGTTCAGTCTTTTGATATTATGGTCTCAGGATTATGATTTTAAAAAGTGGCCTTCAAGATAGTAAAAATAAACCTACATATGTATAGCTCGTACAGGCTTGTTTTTCAGCATTTTCGTTGCTCTCTGTGCAAGATTGTGGAACCTTGAGGTCTGCAAATTTGCTTTTACTCCACTCTAGTGTGATCTTGGACTTGCCATACAAAATCTACAAAGGTTGTGGCGAGAACAGGGGTACTTTCCCCTTTGCAAAATAGTTTTTTTTTTTGTTGTCCTTTTTTCTGGTTTTATCTTATTAGACTCTATCTAAAAAGATTGTTCCTTTTTTCACTCTTGTGACAGTTTGCTTAATGATGATACAATCATATGTATACACTAGTCTAGAAGGAGCAAATCAGGAAGTTGGTTCCTCATTTGGAAGTTCATCATTGGTCAAAGTAAGGACTCTGAATGAAGGATCATGGATTTCAGAGTAGTACAGCCCATTTGGGATTTATGGTGGATTTAGTTGGATGAAAGTTCAGGCAAAGATTTTGTTTGAGGAGCTTAAAATAATGTCTGACTATGGCCTACAGTTACGATTTTAAAACAGCTTGTTTGTTGGTAGGGATGTGTGAGATTAAACCTATATATTGGAGATATTCTTTTGGACTGTAAACTTGAAGTAGCATACTGTGAGTACTGTATACAGCTGCAGAATATTTACTTTAGGAAGCTGAGTCAGCTGCTTGTCATAGTTGTGCATGCCTGCAATGTTTTTTAAGAATTACTACATATATACACACACATATATATATATATATATATATATATGGGTCTATATTACATGATCAAAGTTTCAAAACTTAGAATCTGATATGGTTGACACCTTATAATCAAAGTCTTGAAACTTCGAAAATGTAATAAAACACAATAACCTACAAAAACAAACCATTTAAACACTCCCCCCTAAACCTCCCCGCTACTTAAATATACCAACTGCAAGATCGCACTACAGTGCAGAAAAGGGAAATCTTCCCTTTCTGCGCTGTACGGAGATCTCTGTTAAAAGATATGAAGTTTCAAATCTTCAATCATATGGTGTTGACCATATCAGATTTGAAGTTTTGAAACTTCTAGCTTCTGATACAGACTATATATATATATATATATATATTTGTGTGTTTCTGTCTTGGCGAGCTGTCAAGGTTGAAAGTTATGGGAGGCACACGAGTTTCATGCAGTACTCATGGGTTGGATTTCTACCATCTCTACTTGAGTAATTTGTTTCTGTGTGCAAGTCAATTAACAAGATCAGTGCTCCAATCTTTCTGCTTGCCTGTGTACAAATCATTTATGAAAAAATGATGCCACTGTGTTAAAAGATAATCTTCTATGAAGCACGCACACTCATACACACAGTAGCATACAGGCTTGTGCGCTCACATCCACACACTCTCCGTCCGTCTGTCTCTGTTTAACCCTACATAAAAGCGAAATGCAAAAGGAGAAATAATCACACTGGAAGCAAGAAAATATGACGTTAGCGCTTTTGTTTACTTGTAATACGTAAACTTCCTCAGACCCTACATAATACTCTGGAGTAATTTCTATAGAATAAACTTAAAATACTGAGACTTAATTTATGGTACTATCAAAATGTAATTTATATCAATGTGGTTGAAACAAAACCAGATGTGTTGCTACTGTGTTTAGAGAATAAAGGCTTTTCTTTTCTAAGACTGATCATAAAATTGTACAGGTTTAACCAACTGTCTAGTCTTCAACATCTAGCTGAAATTCTTATTTAAATGGTAATAAAATCAGCTGCTGACATTAAATTAGTCACGTACAGCCAGCAGATGCTTCACCCTCAGGCCAGCCAGTGAAACTCCTGTTGCAAAGTTCATGATAGCTCATTTGCTCAGACCACATGGGGCAAGACAATGTCAACAAATGTAAGTGCATTATTGGAAGGAGGTCACCACCTAAATACATAAGAAGCCAAAGATATGCCTGTGTATACGGTATACTTCTCACAACAGGTAGTGGTTAAGCTTATATAAGCAAAGTTCAAAGCCTTTGGATATAGAAAGGCACATCATCAATTTTAACTCTATGCTTTGTGGATAAATTTTGTTTTTGACTCAGGGTACTTAACTGTTTACTACAGCAATGTCTAACAATGTTATAGTCTTCATTTCAGGTTGGATCCAATAATACTTGTATAAGCACTCCTTTGAAGAGAAGAGAAAAAAACATCTTGCATTAATTTAGATTTTGATTTTGTCATTCTAGCATCTGTTACATTTGATGTTTTAAAGTGGTATACTTGTACTACCATCTTTATGTCTTGTGTACTGTATTTCCAGTAATTCACTACACTTAAGAAGTGCAGGGAACATTTCCTGACATACAACAAATAATGTCTATTTCACTAGCAAGACTTGACATGACTGATTTCCTTTCTTTTTTTTTAATGAAAAGGCTTTTCTAGCTCACTGTTCCTATTCAGATTCAGCACACACACAGACTCATGCATAGTCAAACAGGTGTGAGGGCTGGGGGTCTGCCAATCTCAGACACCAGAACGAGGTACATATGTAGCTCACTGATTACAGGACACTATCAATAGAAGACAACAAGCCTAGACAGTAGGGAGGGTCACTAGGTGGTGCTTTGATTTGTCTGCCTGTGACATCAGCAGCACCAGAGACAACAGACTGGGGTCTAGTGGTTAAAAATTCTACTCCCCCAGCCCCTATGTTCTGAGTCAAGACAAGGCAGCGGGAGATGCAGCTGTGAAACGGAGAATGCATTTCTTTTTTTATTAATAGCATGCCATGAAGAGACGCATGCCTCACAGCATGGCAGCGCTCAAACTTGACCTCATTGTTTTATGGGAGAAAAATTATTAACTGGAGTTATTAGTGTTTGACAAACTCTGATACATGCAAAAGTAAAATAGAATTAAAACTGTACACTAAAACTGCATGAGATTAACATAGTCAATGAGCAAAATATTTTCATATATTTCACTGGCATAGCAGTAAAACTTTACTCAAGTTTCATAATAGTGCTTTTTCACAAATTCAGAAATGCAAATATTAAATTTTAAAAAGACAAAATATAAACTAAAATAATTCCTACATGCAGATGCATGAAAAACTACCTTATGTTCCTAACTCTGTGAGTGTGTGTATGTTTGTGAGAGAGTACACGCACATAACTGAGTGTGTGTGGGCGTTTGTGTGTATGGGTACATGTGTAGATTTTAACAGTTTATACACATACACCACTTTGTTTTATATACATCTATATCTCTCTCTCGTGATATAAACATATATATATGTATATATATATATATATTTATATTTTATATATGTACACACAAACTATGTGTGAGTTGTGTGCGTGTGTCTACTCTTTTGTGAGTGGTGTGTGCATATGCACTCTCACATGCATGTACAAGTGCAAAGTGCATGCACACCACACACACACACACACACACACACACACACACACACACACACTCAATCACATTTTTTGTCTGTGTGTATGGTTATATACATCGAAAGAGCAAAATCACAACTCAAAGGCAATATTACTGAGTAAGTGTGTGACTGACACAGCATTGAACAGTAATGACAAAAGAAATGCAGTCAGCTGTTACAATAAATATAAACTCAGACACTCATTTTCATCCTGTTTTGAGTGGTGCATGCAGTGTAATAACGTGTCAGATTTTCAAATGTACCATCTTACTCCATTCGTAAGATTAGGAGTGAAAAATTATTACTTTTTACTTTATCTATTTTCATTTTATTTGGCTTTCAAGACTGTGTAACCGGACTAAACATTTCATGTTGAAATCATCACAATATTGGCATGATTAACTATTGAGCACACAGACAAAAGATGCAGAGCATTAGCTTTGTAATTTTACTTTCAGAAATATTTACTACTAATACATATTTCTAAATAGGAGGAATGACTGTGATGATGAACATAGTTCTGCTCAATGCATGTACTTTGTTATACTACTAGAACTGAATTTTAAGATACTTGTTGAAATATTTAAAGTAGACATTTCAGATGAGGTATATGACACGCATTATAAGTGCTTGTCATACTCATGTTTATTTGTTTTTTTTGTTTTTTTTATGACAGATTAAAATAACATAAGGTAAATGGGAAGCAAATTCCCTACTGCTCATTTACATCAGTGTGCTCTGCTGAGCATGGCCATTAATAAATAATTACATTGTAGCACCATAAATAATTCTAATACTCAAGAGGAAAGATTAATGCAGTTTATAAACTGCATAGTTCCATGTCTGAGGCCTTGGTTGTACGAGCCCAATCCATCCTCTCTCTCACTCTCTCTCCATCTCTTTTCTTTGCATCATTGACTAACCCCCACCATTTCTAAAACAGAATTACCAGCAGATCTTTCTTGCCCCTGTTTTTTTTTTTTTTTTTTTTTTTTTTTTTTTAACTCTGCATGGACTTTGCTTTTAGTGACATTAAGCTGAAGAATGTTTTTACTGAGACAATACAAACATACTGCTTTTACTGCCCATAAATAAATATAGTAATAGGCCTCAAATGCCTTTATTTTTTTTTTTTTGCGCCTCTGCCAGACCTACCCTATGGCTGCACTAGATTTAGCAATCTGGCTCATTCTTTCCATTGGGGTGACAGACAGTGGTCCACAAATACCCAGACTTGGCAAGAGTCCTATCATCCATTCCTGCCTGGTTCCTAATAAGCCCATTCATTCATTCTCCCTGTGGTAAAAGTCCAGTGAAAGGCAGCAGGCCGCCAATCCCTTCTGCGGCTCTCACTCTTCACTTAGTGCAGCATGCTGTAGGAAGTGTGCCTCTGCATGAAGAAGTCCCCAGCCTGTGTGCTTTCATAGGGGCTCATACCTTTCAACTTCTTGGTGCAAGAAATATGGACAATGCCTAACGTAATGGAGGGACAAAGGCCCCAAAATAGGGACAGATTTTAAATATTGCTTTTCTAAAATTAGAAAGTTACTAGAATAGCAGGATTTGTGTTAGCATGCATTTTATGAAGGATATGAAGTCTGAAAGTCAAATGTATGCTATTATTTAGTAACTTCAATCCACAGTGATTTGCTGCAAAAACACAAACTTTATGAGGAATAAACAAAAATATGAGACAAAAAATTTGGACATTCTACAAAAATCTGGACAGTTGAGAAGTACGTAGGGGTTATATGCTCAGCAGGCCTATTGTTCACAGGTGCAATTCCTGGTGCTCCCATTAGATGTCACCCAAGTGTAGATCCACAGCCATCACTCATCCATTGGATAGGTGAGCTGTCACTGGTTGCTCACTTTAGTCCTCCTCTTAGGCTCTCCCAGTACTCAAACTTCGCGATGAACTACGCGCATGTGGGCTGCAGTCAACAATTCATCTTTCTGTACCACACAGCTGATATTAAGTCTTGAACGACTCTGTTGCATTCATATAGATTTTATTACCTGTACATGTACAATGGAGTAAATCACTTCAGAAGGGTTACTGACTGAATGTGCAATTCTTGACATTAGAAGTAATTGAAATTGTTCTAAGTTTGTGTCTATGATGCAATGTTTTTTTAATTTGAAAGTTTTCTTAAAATAATTAATATTATGATAGCACAAGAGAAAAGTTAGTAGATACCTTGCCGTAGTAGTCTATGTTTTTTACGATTTCTATGCATCTCATCTTAATGGCATCAAGCAAAAACTCTTGAGGATAGAACATTGCTGGATTCTTACAAATGGAATGCTTTATTCAATGCTAATCACATTTCAACTTTTTACCCCTACAGCTTGTCTTGCCATCTGCCTTGTCCTACATCTTTTCCTCAATTATCTACTTGTCACTTTTCTCCGACACTTTTCTGACATGCCTTTCAGTCTATTAGTCTATGTACACCAGCAATGGTTACATTTGGGTGGATTGTACACCATATGTATATCTGTGCACTACACTAAGAAAACAGAAGTACTGGTGTACACCAGCAATTGTTACATATGTGTGGATTGTACACCATAGTATATCTGTACACTACACTAAAAAAACAGAAGTACTGGTGTACACCAGCAATGGTTACATATGTGTGGACTGTACACCATATGGATATCTGTGCACTACACTAAGAAAACAGAAGTATTGGTGTACACCAGCAATGGTTACATATGTGTGGATTGTACACCATATGTATATCTGTGCACTACACTAAGAAAACAGAAGTACTGATGTACACCAGCAATGGTTACATATGTGTGGATTGTACACCATATGTATATCTGTGTACCACACTAAGAAAACAGAAGTACTGGTGTACACCAGCAAAGGTTACATATGTGTGGATTGTACACCATATGTATATCTGTGCACTACACTAAGAAAACAGAAGTACTGGTGTACACCAGCAATGGTTACATATGTGTGGATTGTACATCATATGTATATCTGTGCACTACACTAAGAAAACAGAAGTACTGGTGTACACCAACAATGGTTACATTTGGGTGGCTCTTAAATAATTAGAAAGGCTGAGTCATCTAGCTAGGGACTGTTGCTGCAAAGTTCATAGACGTTTTCTATTACAAATTTTGCAAGCATCCTTATTAGAATACAAGTATAAATGAGGAAGGAAACACACACATACTCACACACACACACACACACACACACACACACACACACACACACACACACACACACACACACACACACACACAAAACAAACAACTCCTGAATGGTCATACATGTGACCTATCATGTGTGTTTGTGTGTGTGCATGCACACACGTGAGTGAATGTTCATGGATGATCATATTTTGCCTCAACAGCAGTAACATCTCCATCTGCTGCCATCCTTCTTAAAGTCTTATACTGTCCTTCCCCCTGCCATATCTTGAATATTTTGCAAATAAATATATTTTTAGCCTCTTTCTTTGGCCTGGATTCATTTTGTCATATTTGAGCCTGCCAGTTGTGTGATATGCATATCTCTCAACTTCTTTGCTCAAGAATCTGGGATGAGGCCAAAAATAATAAGGGAAGAAAGGCCTAAGATGAAGAGCAAGAACAATACTATCTATCACTATAATTCAGGTTTTACATCAACATGCATTTACTGAAAAACATGAAGTAAGAATCTCTAATGACTAGCATTACTGACTGACTGAATCTTCAGTAATTTACCAGAAAATGAACAACGTTATGAGGGACATGGCAAAAATATGAGCCAAAGTCAGGAACATTTTGCAAAATCAGATGCACTGGACAGGTTTGGCAATATCCTGTTTCCTGTCCAGATTTACCTTATGCTAACGTACTTGAGCACAGTTTAAGGTTGAATTTAGTAAGTTCGGGAGCTGATTAAAATGCATTTTATTAAATATAATTAGCGGTGTATGTTGTGCCGTAAAACTAATCCAGGCTTGGTTTCCATGCATTACTGTTTTTTGTGCATTAAATCATTTTCAATTTCAAAAGTGATTGCATTATTTTCACAGGTTCATAGGTGCTTACTAGGTTAAGTCCCACATTGTGAGACGAAAACGCGATTATTACAGTTTTGAAGAGCGTTAATTTTTCTGTGTGGTTTATCAATAAATAGTGGAATTCTTCCATTTGACTGCCTGGAGGTATTTCTGAGCACTTAGCGTCATTTACAGCATTTTTATTTGTATTTAGGTTCATAAGAAGCCTAACCTCACGTTGCCATGGTACCTTTTTAGACACTGTATTTTATATAAGGTTTCATAGGTGCTTACTAGGTTACTGATCTGTGAGGATCATAAGAAGCCTAGCCTCATATTCCCATGGTAACTTTTTAGACATTGAATTTTATATAAGGTTTCATAGGTGCTTACTAGGTTACTGATCTGTGAGGATCATAAGAAGCCTAGCCTCACATTCCCATGGTACCTTTTTAGACATTGTATTTTATATAAGGTTTCATAGGTGCTTACTAGGTTACTGATCTGTGAGAATCATAAGAAGCCTAGCCTCACATTCCCATGGTACCTTTTTAGACATTGTATTTTATATAAGATTTCATAGGTGTTTACTAGGTTACTGATCTGTGAGAATCATAAGAAGCCTAGCCTCACATTCCCATGGTACCTTTTTAGACATTGTATTTTCTATAAGGTCTCATAGGTGCTTACTAGGTTACTGATCTGTGAGGATCATAAGAAGCCTAGCCTCATATTCCCATGGTACCTTTTTAGACATTGTATTTTATATAAGGTTTCATAGGTGCTTACTTGGTTACTGATCTGTGAGGATCATAAGAAGCCTAGCCTCACATTCCCATGGTACCTTTTTAGACATTGTATTTTATATAAGGTTTCATAGGTGCTTACTAGGTTACTGATCTGTGAGGATCATAAGAAGCCTAGCCTCACATTCCCATGGTACCTTTTTAGACATTGTATTTTATATAAGGTTTCATAGGTGCTTACTAGGTTACTGATCTGTGAGGATCATAAGAAGCCTGGCCTCACATTCTCATGGTACCTTTTTAGACATTGTATTTTATATAAGGGTTCATAGGTGCTTACTAGGTTACTGATCTGTGAGGATCATAAGAAGCCTAGCCTCACATTCTCATGGTACCTTTTTAGACATTGTATTTTATATAAGGTTAACCCAGAAGTAAGCAGACAAAGGACACAGGGACAAAGGTTCATAGTTAAGTACTAACCTTGCTGCCCTTGCAGGCCATTTTATGCCTAGTCATTTTCCCCTTTTTCTGCTCAAATCACTGATCCCATTTGGTTAGACTCTGGCCTTACCTATCCCATGGTCAATAATTATATATTACCCCTAGTGAAAATAACTGGGATCCTACCATAGATAATTTGAGGGGAGCCAAGTATGGGATAAAGCATTTAGTCCTAAGTTAAATTTTCTGTCTCTCATCCATAAATCCAAGTTGCTCTTCAATATAGACAGAGATGAACTTTGTTTTAAGTGGATGGGTAGTCTTTTTTCCAGAGCAACAGTATACTCTGTGAGATATACCTGTCCCTCCAAACCATTCCATTTATGTTGCAGAAGAGGTTTGGATCCCTAGACTGAGATTTTCTGATGCCATACGACTTGCAGATGTGCTGCAAATCCATCAGTATTGGATCAGTGTATGCTTTGTATGCCAGACATAAGTCACCTCTTAGCAGTTTGTATAATGCCATGCACAGTGACATGGCTTTGAGTTGGTTCATGCAGGATATGTTGTGTTGGCCTTGTATCCTTTTAGTAAGGTATCTCTGCAGATGTTCCAGTTGTTGCATGCATCTGGATAGATACATGCCAAGGGGAGCATTACATTCAATGAGTGGCCTAATGATGACTGAGTAAAGAGGGGCAATGACACCCCTAGATCTAGACACTATCCCTTTGTTTATAAGCTGTTCAATATAGGACTTCCTTACAACAATGGACAGGTGTTGGTCAAAGTAGAGCAACAACTGGTGTGGTATTTAATAAAAGAGACCAGTGAACAGCAAACCAAAAGCCAAAAATGGTGGTCCACCAACAATTTAAATAATTAACTAAAATATAGGCTAGACGTAAAGCTGTATTCTTCACATTTGTTAAAATAGTACCTAAATTCTTTATTTCCAATAAAATATTGTGAAAAATATAATGTGCTAAAATCATTGTAAAAAACTTAAAGCATATATATAATATGTTTCATAAAATTCTTTTCATAATTTCTGAAGAATACAACGTTAAGTCTATCCTATGTTTTAATTAATTATTTAAATTAATCAATTATGTGATTAATGTTTGGGCCAATAGGTTTGTGTTTGATGGATATACACACACACACACATATATATATATATATATATATATATATATATATATATATATATACATGTGTGTGTGTCTGTATTTGAAGTTGTCGGACTTATTCTGATGAAGTCTCTGTGGTGAGACGAAAGTGCTTAATAAAATTTATAATTTTTTTTATACTGTTGGTGGTCCCCCATTTTTGGTGTTTGGTTTGTTGTTTACATGTTGATGAAAAGTTATGTCACTGTCCACATAAGTTCCCAAATCCTGAACATTGGGTCAACTCTTAGAGTATATTGTTAACAGGGAAGTCCCTGGGATAAATGATTTCCCAAAGGATACAATATTGCATTTTTGGCATTCAGTTTCAGCCCATGATTTTGGCACCAGTTATTTATTTTGGACAAATCTTCCTGCAAAATGGCCAGGTCACTTGGGGATTCAAAGACTATTCCTAGCTTGCAGACATCTGCAGACTTAGTCAGCCAGAGCCCTTTGATATTGGCCTTTACTTCAGAAAAGTAGATGTTAAACAGGAGAGGTCTCACCTCAGAACCCCTGGACATTCCACAGGTGGCTCCTCTATAGGAGGAGGTAACTTCTCCTGTTTTGAATTCCTGCATCCTATCTGTGAACCAGTTGTTATATGTTGGGACATTCACTTGTTCCCCTTTCCATAATGGACAACAGGTACTAAACCATGGGTGAATTTATGCTTTCTCAAACAGCTGTCCAAACTACATGTGAATGGAGAAAAGAAGTACTTTGCTTTATGTGTAGTAAAAGATCATCCCACAGAACAGATATTCTCCGTGGTACATACATACCCCACTAACATGTCCTCTTTATTCTGCAAAATACATTAAGATCCCTTGAATGGGGGTTTTCAATACCACTGGACTTGCAAAGGACAGGGTCTGTTGAGACACTATACACAAAGCAGATGTCACCTCTTAAACAGCCTGTATGATGAAAAGAAGAACAGAGCTTTGAGTCAGTCTGAATAATTTTTAAGATTTTAGGTCCTTGATTTTTTTTTTTTTTTAATGAAAAAGCTTTATAGTTGCTCCAGTTGTGACAAGTATTTGGACATCCATATACTGAACAGGGCATTACATTCAAAGATCAACCTGAGAAGAAGGGAGAGCAGCACTTTGAAGTTGATTACTGGAGTTGCTATCTGTTTGGTAATGAAAACATTGCTGGTCTTAACAAAGCTGAACTCAGTGAAGAAACAATGATCCTTTGTTCCTTCTCTTATCAGAAGCAAAAGAGAACCACTAATCCCAGTCTGCTTCCAGAGAAGTGTTAATAGCCCAGATACTGAACTTATTATAATATTTTCTTGATAGACACTCCAGATAGAACTTACAGAAGCTGGAAGCAACAGAGAGCCAAGCTGCACAATGGTCCTGAAGAGTTTCTCACTAGCACTGGAACCAGACCACTCAGTGAAATTCCATACATACTATCAAATCAGAGACCAGCAGGATTCAATGCTTCTGTGTTCCTTCTCTCACCAGGAGCAAAGCAGTAGCATTAATCCCAATATCGATCCTGAGAAGTAATCTTCAGGCTTTCCAGTGACTTGAATCTCCAAGAATTTTAGGAAATCATGTGCATCTGTTCCTTCTCTCAACAGGAGGAAAACAGAAGCTCTAATCCAAAGCAGATTCCTGAGAAGAAATTCCTAGGCTCTCGAGATGTTACAGATTTTAAAAGTTTGGTAAAAAAAGAGCTTAATACTCTGAATATTGCAGCATGCACTAAATTGACTGAGATTACATGAATTTGTGGCTAACTCAGGCTTTAACAGTTTAAGATAAGGGCCTTTATTATTTGATCTTTCAGTGTCCAGTAGAATAAGCAGATGACCTATGTGGGTAGAGCTTCCAAAGTCAAATTTATAGTAGGGACAGTAGCTCAAAAGTCACCAAATTTTAAAACACAACAGGAACTGGGTGTGTTGGTGGGAAAACTCCAGTGCAGTCATGCACCAGAAGTGAACAGCCCTTGCAGCTAAATATGAATCCAGCTAACCACCCAAAATATGAAATGTTAAAAAAAAAAACTGTAAGGTGAAGCAAACTGTAATATAATAAGAGCAAACAAATGAAGTATCCAAAGTACAAATGAAGAAATCCTATGCAAAATCCAGAGCTGTCACACAGCAACACTGTGCAGCTAAACACCCTAAACATGAAATCATATTTCTCAGTTCCTTCCACTAAATAGCTACATTTAATTCCTTTCTAATCAGTTATTGGAAAAGGAATTTTCTTCTAATTGACCTTAGCCAAGAACTTTTTAAACTCCAAGAAAGAAAAAAAAGTTGAACAAACTATACCTCAGATATTATCATCTAATGAACTGCACTTCTGGCTCCTGGCTGAAATGTCGACACTTGAAATAGAGAGCACTGACAAGACGGAAAAAAGGCAGAAACTCCTGGAGAACAGTGAATCTCAAACATTTTCTTACTTAAAGAATACCTCAAAAAATGAAATATTCCAAGAAATGGACATCTCAGACTTAGTATATATACGGCCATTGAGTCTCCTTGTTTTGGGATTCGCTTAAGCAGTTACCAACATTTCATACAGTTACCTTGTTTTCTAACAGCATTACCTGTTCTACTTCTATCCAGTTTCTTTCCTTATAAATGTAGTTGTGTTAGATGAATGAATGAATGAATGAATGAATGAATGAATGAATGAATGAAATAATGGGAGATTTAGGCACATGTGAAATGCAGTCAGGGGGTAAAACAGGGTATACAACTGTGCTGGACAAGAAGGAGTCAGCACAGGTTTATCTAATATGAAAGTAAAATGAAATTACCATGTACGGACAGAAACTAGTTTCATTTTAGTTGTGCTAAGTGTTCCTCTACAAATTTTGCATTCAAATGCTACACAAAGGATAGAGACAGACTAGCGAGAGAGAATGAAAAGAAAATGGGAGTAGGATCTGCTGTGCAACTTTTCAGTTTATTTATTACGTTTCTTTCAATATTCAGTCTAATGTTTAACCAGTTTGTTGGTGTCTTTCGGCTTTTCCCGGTTAGGGGTCGCCACAGCGGAACTCCGGTCCGCTAATGATTGGCAGAAGATTTTTACATGCCGATTTGCCAGCCCTGATGCACAACCTTCAACGAAGGTACACCCATTCACGCATGTCTCCACACAGAAGATGCTCTAGCTAAGAATCGAACAGGACAACGTCTTACTGTGAGGCGACAATGCTACTGCAGCACCACCACCGCAGTATAATGTTTAACCAGTTATGATCCCAATATCTCACCTCTGCTACATCCTATTTCAATCCTCTTTTCCACTTTCTTACTATGGATCCCTCAAATGACAATTTTTTGGCAGAGGCAATGGCTACTCATCTGTACCTTGGTATTTACATACACTACCACACAGTAGACATAAGCAGGCGTGCCAGAGTCCTTAGTTACTGAGGTCAGTATGCTGTACTACTTCCAGACAGCCATGATGCTACAGTCAGCGTTGAAGTATGTGATACCCATACACATTCCATCTTAGAACAGCTTACTTTGGTTCACATCTTTTCCTGGCTTTGGTTATGCTTGCTACACCCAGTGTATGAGCAGCGCAGATGCACATCCTACTGGCAAAAGCAACTGGTGAAGCCATCAAGAAGATATTAAAATGTCTTTGTATCTAAATCACGAAGACTTAGGAGCTTAGGTTATGGCAGAAACTTTAGGTACTACAAGTGCAATCTTTAAAAGCCCAGATCTGTAAAATACTTCAAAGCTCATTACAATAGCTAAACAACTGACTGGCAATGATGAGGAAAGACATTATAGATTCATAGCTTTGCAGTAGGCTAACTGCCCTTAATCGGCCATTTTAAGCCTAGCCAATTACCTCATGTGTGAATCAAACCCTGCACCTTGTGTTTGGAAGGTAAACACCTTAACAATTATTCCAATCTCCCATCCCTAAAGGGAGAACTCTCATTGATGAAAAAAATAAATAAATAAATAAATAAATAACACTACTAAATATAATACAACATGTGACCAAAGTCAGGCAATGCTAATAGCAGAAGAAGTCATTTAGTTTTTGTTAAAAAGTGATCTTTATAACGACCTTATTTTGAACTAAAGTCCATTTTAAATTTTTCAGACTTCTAGAATAAAAGAGGAATTTCAGTAAGAAAAATGTCAGTTTAGGCCGATTTATATTAAATGAAAGCATCCAGGGGGGCATTGGCCTTCTCTCCCTTTATTTTAATTTCCTTTTGTCCCATCAGTGAAGTGCACATACTGTACCATCTAAATTAGAAGATACTCCACATACTTTTAATTTTAGGAGTTTATACCTGGGATGTCAGGACGTCAGTGCTATAATGGAAGGCAGCCGGTGCTATTACATCAGTTTTTCTGGCCCTAACTAGTCAGAGGCCCAAGTAAATATGGTAAAGTGGTCCTTGTGGCTAAAAACCACCATTAGAATCTTATATCTCCCTAAAGAAAGATGATATAAGGGGAAAGGAGGGAGGGAAACCAGGATTGCAACAGTGAATACACTCAAACATCTACATTTATGGTAAGTGTACACAACTGTACTATGTTCTTCGTGTTTCACTGTTGCAGTCATCACCTGTGGGAGGATTCCCAAAGCTGAGGAGAGGGGTGGTAGGATTAGTAAGAGACCTAGGAATGGGTCAGCATGCCCTGCAGAACTGCAAAGGCAAACCCTGCACTAGCCTTAGAAAGCAGAGGTAGGTGGTAATGTTTGGGAAAGGTATGGACAGAAGTCCAGGTGGCAGCTTCCAGGATGGCCCTGGTGGGAACTCCTCTGTGGAACACTGTGGAAGTGGAGGCTGCCCTAGTGGAATGGGTTTGAATAGACTTGGGGGCGGGGGTTCCCATGTAATCTGTAGCAGAAATGGATACAGTGTGATATGTATTTGTAAATTATTTGTTTGGAAATGGGCTTCCCCGCTGCCCTGTGGCAAAGCTGACAAGTACTTGGTCTGTCTTTCTGAAGGGTTTAGTATGGTCCAGGTAGTACCTGAGCTGTGTGTACATGTCTAGTGAGTGCAGAATTCTTTCCCTCCCTGTTTTGAGGGTTAGGAAAGAAGGTGGGTAGATGTATGGCCTGGTTGAGAGTCACATTAGATACCACCTGGGGCATAAAGGAGGGATTAGTCCTCAGGGAGACCTTGTCTGCATGGAAGATGATGAAGGGCTCAATGGCCATCAGTGCCTGAAGTTCTGAAACCCTTCTGGCTGAGGTAATAGCTAGGAGAAAAGCTGTCTTTCAAGGGAGGTATCTTAGATTTGCTGAAGCAGCAGATTTGAAGGGTGGTAAGGTTAGTTTTTCCAAAACATAATTCAGGTCCCAGGCTGGAGTGGGAGGCCTTCTGGGAGGTCTGATATTAGACGCCTCTCTGCAGAACTGTTTAATCAAAGGATGGAAGAACAGGGGTTGTTCTGCATTAAATGAGCTGAAATGGCTGAGCTGTGGATTTTAATAGAGGAGAAAGAGAGGTCACTGTTAGGTAGCTCCGCTAGGTAGTCCAGGATAAGAGGGATGAAAGGTTGTGAAGTACTACCCCCTCTGGACTGGTTCCAGGACCAGAATCCTTTCCATTTTCCTGTGTAAGATTTTCTGGTGCTGGGCCTTCTGGCCTCTGTGATAATGTCTAGGACTTGTTTGTTTAACAGGGGCCCCTTGTTTGCCTTTAGAGTATTAGCCATGCTGATAGTTTGACAGTCTGCAAGTCTGGGTGCAGCATCCCCCCCCCCCAAGTCAAGAAGTCTGAGATCAGGGGAAGCTGCCTGGGAGGCTGCGATGTCAGGCTGCACAGTAAGGGGTATCAATGTTGTCTGGGCCAGTCTGGGGCAAAGAGGATGGCCTTTGATCTCTCCTCTCTTATCTTGATCAGTTCCTTGGGAATAAGAGGCAGAAGAGGGAATGCGTACATAAAAAGGGTGTTCCAGGGGAAGGTCACGGCATCCACCTTCCACGCTAGGTGGTGATACTCCCTGGTACAGAATTTTTTCAGCTGATGATTGAGATGCGAAGCAAAGAGATCCACCTCTGGAGTCCCCCAATCCTGAGTGATTTGTAAAAAGATTTTTCTGAGGAGCTGCCATTCGTGGGGGTCCAGTAAGTTTCTGCTTAAGTGGACTGCCAGGGTGTTGTTGATCCCTGGTAGGTATTGGGCTATTATGTGTAATCCCATGAAAGAGGCTAGCCTGAACAGAGGGTAAGATTGAGTCCCCCCCTGTTTGTTGATGTACCACATTACTGTGGTGTTGTCTGTTTTGAAAAGGAGAACTCCTGGCTTGAGATGGGGTTTGAAGGATGTCAGAGCCTTTTGTTCTGCCATCATTTCCTTCTGGTTGATGTGCAAGGGAAGCTGCTGGCCATACCAATGACCTTTGGTGCACCTGCCTTCTAGGTGAACACCCCAAGCAATGTCTGAGGCATCGGTGGTAATGTTCTGCCTGTTTGGGCAGAGGGTGAAGGAAAGACCCTTGTTCCTGGCACTGGCCCCTGCCCACCAGAGAAACCTGGCCCTTATACAGGGGATCAGAAGGAGAGAGGTCTCTAGAGGTTGAGAGCACTGACACCACTGAACTTTTCTCATGTGAAGCCTGAACAGAAAAATTAGAAGGATGCAAGATGCCATGTACCACAAGGCTTGCAGGAACTTCCTCACAGTGAGGTGACTTCTGGAAGCCAGTGGGTAAAGTAGATAGACAGGAAGCTCTGCTTTTCTGAGGATAGGAAGGTCATTTGGGATGCTGTGTCCAGCAGTGCTCCCAAGAAAATGATCTTCCTGGAGGGTATTTGCTTTGATTTCTTCTCGTTAATGTTGTACCCTAAGGAGGTTAGGAGGGTTTTGACAAAGAGGAGATCCTCGAGGAGCTTTTCTTTGCAATCTGCCTGAATGAGGCAGTCATCCAGATAAGGGTAAATCTGCATATTTTTCTGTCTGCAAAAGGCTATGGCCGGAGGTAAGCATTTGGTGAATACCCTGGGAGCAGTAGATAAGCCAAAGGATAGCGCAGAGAACTGAAAGTGTTATGAGCCTGCTCTGAAGCAAAGGAATTTCCTGTAGGATTCCCTTATGGGGATGTGGAGGTAGGCATCTTTTAGATCTAGGGTAACTTACCAGGCATTTTTTGTCAGCATAGGCAGCAGGTGCTGCAAAGTTAGCATTTTGAATTTGGGGACAACCAGGGAGCTGTTGAGAATGGACAGATCTAGGGTAGGGTGCCAAGTGCCCTCTTTTCTGGGAACAAGGAATAGCCTGGAATAAAAGCGTTTGCCTGTTTGATCTGAGGGGACAGGTTCTACTGCCCCTTGGGATATGAGAGTTTAGACTTATTACAATGCCTCTGCCCACAGATTTGGAGGTAAGTCTGGGTACCCTCTTGGAATTGGGAGCTCGTTGAAGGAGAATTTTTATTCCTGAAAAAATTATCTTTAAGACCCATTGTTCCTTTGTTACAGAAAGCCAATTTTCTTTGCAGAGGGAGAGCCTTCCTCCTAGCTTTTGGTGAGTGAAAAGAGGGCAGAGGGGGGAGTGGGAGTCATTGAGAGTTTTTGCCATAGAGGGATGGCTTAGAATTCCCTGGCCTTGGAGCAGAACTGGTCCACTGTTTGGTTCTCTGCTGTCCCTGGGTTAGGAGTCTGGGTGGTCTGTCCCTGCAGGGCTTAACTTGCTACGGTCTTCTAGATGCAGGAAAGAACCAGTGCTTTGCTGGAAAATTCCTGCTGAACCTAGTAAGACGTACCTGAAAGAAATATTTTACTGTTTGCATAGATTTTGCTTTGTCTTCCATCATTTTAAGCACCTCTTCTGCCTTTACTCCAAACATTCAGTCCTTATCCAAAGGTGCATCAAATAATTTAGATTTGACATGATCAGGCAGATCAACCATGCATGTCTTCTAATGACAGATCCTGACACTGCTGACCTGCTTGAGGCTTCTAGAGTGTCATATCCACAGTGTAATGAGTGTTTGGTCACTTGATAGGTAGAGTGCAGTAAATCTGCTAACTCTCTTGAATTGGTACAATCAGGAAAGGTTGAAATATTTTGTTTTAATAGTTCCAAAGCGTGTTGTTGATATTTTAACATGTGGAACTGACAGTAGAGTGCACTGATAGCTAAGGTTGCAGAGGTGTATACTTTTTTACCCCATCTGTCCAGAGCTCTGGAGTCCTTGTCAGAAGGAATAGGATTCTTTGCAGAAGTAGCCTTAGCTCCTTTAGGCCCCTGTGTAATAGCCTCCGGTTCTGCAGCAAGATTTCTGCACAGGTATTTGTGAGAATCTGGTACTCTGTAATACCTGTCAGGTTTTCTGGGAGCAGGTGGAAGGGCATCAGGAGCTAAGCTGGATTCATGGAAGACATCATCCACCACCTCTAAGACAGTGGAGATGGCCAAGGGTCTGTGCTGGGGCAGGTCTAGAAACTCTCTTAGTTTTTTCCTAGACTAAAGGAAGTCCTGGGCTTCCCAGTGGAAATATTCCCTGAGGGTTTTAATGGTTTCCCCAAAGGAAAGATCTTCTGGTGGGGAGGCAGAAGAAATGGATTCCTCTTCATCTGAATCCTCATAAGCAGTCAGAAGTTGTTGTTCCTCTTCAAAATCTGAATAATCAGACTCCTCAGAATCCTGTTCTGTCAGTATTTCAGGAGAAAGGTCTCTTTTCCTTTTTGAAGTTGTCGCCTGACAACCCCTGATAAGGGTGATAAGATCCTCCACCATTTTAAGCATTTGCGCTTGGGGTGGTGGAGCAGGAGTAAAATGGTGGCTAGAGGTAGATTTCCTAGAAGTGGCCTTGCTTCTAGGCCTAAGAGTATCCATCTGTATGAGAGAAATGGAAGTCGGATGAGAAGACATCAGTTTTTGCCTATATTCAGTAGTGGGAAAAACCTCCTTGGAAGCCAGTGCCTGCGTTGCAGCTCTGGACCCAACCGAGGCAGAGACAACCAAAGGCTCGGAAGATGAAGAAGATTTCTGTAGGATACCGAACTCTGAAAGGGTCTCAGTAGAGGCCTGCGAAGGTATCAGATCAGACATCAGGGGTGCCTCACTGAATTCCGGAGAACTGACGACCTACTTAGCGGTAGAGTCGTTGGAAGGCTTAGCCTTTTGTGGTCTGTCTCTATCTTTATCCTTACATTTTTTTGGAATGTCTACGGATTGTTGGCTGATGGACGTCATTTCACTGGCTACAATAAGAGCTCTACGATGAATGGTTCTTGCGCTAAATAGGTCGCAGAACCGGCAACGGGGGATGTTGTGGTCTGAGCCTAAACCAGTGACGTAGTATGAATGGAAGTCTCGGTGTGGGATTTGCTTTCCAGAGGCAAGACAATTGTTAACTTTTTCGGTCATCTGGGGATCCCCAACGGGGTACTTAGCTTTAGACGTTTTCATCTGTAATTCAAACTCTGGTAGCGACTGACCGGCACACTTGCAAACTGCTTCTGCTACGAGCTCCACAGCAAGAAAGACTGATGTAATGGCATCGGCTGCCTTCCTTTATAGCACTGATGTCCTGATGTCAGTCAGCAAGCGACAGCAGCTGACACAGAAAAAATTTACTCTGATATTCGGGCTGGCTGAGGGCTATCACAGCAGGGATAACCCACAGGTGATGACTGCAACAGTGAAACATGAAGAACATCTGCTAGGCTCTGCACATCAATGATTCATATTTTGTAAAAAAAAACAGAACTGAAATCTTCTAAATTCTGGTTCTATGTAGAATAGTCCTCCGATTTTTTTCAGCATATATCAAGCATGAATGTATTAACAAGGCCACCGTCTGTAGAAGTCACATAGTGGAAGATTCTTCCCCTACACCTATGCACAGGTACCACTAAAAGTAGCTTACACTTTGTGCCGTGCACCTACCACAATGATTCTCAGTGTCCGCCAGCACATACACTGTCTGTTACTGTGGCTGAGCGGCCAAACAGCCTCCCCTGCTATGAGGCAGTGGAGCTAACATTTATATCCACATCTCCATACCCTTAACCCTGTGAGAAGACAGCTTCTTCTCAACTAATGCACTCTACATCTAGTCAGTCCTTGGCTTTAGTGAACAATCTGTGCCTGGAAAGCAATGGCATGGTCTGGGGCAAACCATACTTGTCAGCAAGACTGGTTCAACATGCTTCTACTCCAGAGCCTGCAATGTCAGAATACCAATGAACCAAAACACCTAGAACTAATACCTGAAACTGGACAACAAAGTGAACTTCCAGTGTTTGTCCTGAATTCCCAAATGTGAAGGACATGTTTCCACACCCCTGAACTTACATATGCACACTCCATTGCTAGGCCAACATGAAGAAAGGGGAAGTTTCCCAAGCTAGAGAAGGCACTGCTTGCAAGCATTTACAAGTTGCACAAGCAGCAGAAAACAGTGGCTGATGTTGTACTCCTCAGTGTCTTGTTCTTCTAGCAACTGACATTTCACAACTCTCATCTTGAGCAGATGTAGATATACTGATTTTTCATATAATCTTTCTTATGTTTTTGTTAGATGTCAACATTTTTTTATTTTGCTCATTTTTTAAGATTTGTGATACTTAGAAGGAGTCTAGTTTTACTCTTCTATTAAATGGATATCAGGTACATGCAGCAAACCCTGAACATCGTATACCGAGGAAAGAAGGAACTGCAGAGATGTATGCAGATTGTCTCATTGTGTTGTGATGCCCTTACAGAGCTCTGCTTCTGGTCAAGACGTATTTCTGTTATCTCCAAGTTCCACCAATAGGTAGCCGCTAGTGATATGAACAAAAGAAACATTTTTGTTGCACGCTAAGATACAAGATGACAGCTGCTTTGAAAGATAAAGAAGGTAAAATTGTACAGCACATTGAAACACCGAAACAACAGTGTAGTAAAATGGGAGAGTGTAAAAGTACTAATTACTAAACTTGAATAATGCAATTAGTCATGTCTAAAATGTGAAATATTTGCTTATGTTATGATTCACTTCTGTTTCTTTTACTTTTCAAGCTTGACTGACCAGTAGAGAAATCCTTTTACGGAAAGTTAATGAAGTTAGTGAGAAGGACTGTAGTTCAAAGCCCACTTTAAATACTTTTCTTAATACAAAATCTTTTATTATATTCCCCACGAACAAGCAAATAATAAAATACTTGACCACTGGGCCCTTTACAAGTCTAGTCAGGCATCTTGAATTTATCCCACAAGGTTAAATGTTTGCCTTTGTAAGTTTAGCCAAGCTTCCCAAATGTATCCTGCAAGTTTATGTGCCTTAGTGGTTATTTCAAAGGATACTTGTAAGGTAGGGCAAGATTTTCAGGCTGCCACTGTCCATTAGAGACATTGGTGTATGCCCAATTTCCCACTATTGGTTCAGGTTTCTCTGGAATAGCGTTAGTGCAGAACTTTGCTTCACATAGATGGGTAGCCTGTTCCAGAGAAGGGGAATTCTCTGAGTTACGTACCTGTTGCTCCAACATGTCCTATTTGTGTTGCAAGCAAAGTTTAAATCTCTAGATAGAGTAATTATGTGATTCATTTTATAGATATGCAAAAAGTCTATCAGAGTGGAATCCAACGATACCTTTTATGCCAGGGAGGGTATTAAGATAGGGCTTGCAGATGATCAGCACACGTCATTCTGTTTACGCACTGTATTCTTTTTGTGAGGAACCTCTGTAGATGTTCCATTTGCTGCATGTGCCTGGTTAGGTACATACTAAAGGGAGGCACTGTACTCGATGATGGGGCTGATGAGGGCTGAATACAGTGGAATGATGACTTCCTTGGACCTAGATGTTATGCCCTTGGTTATAAGTTGAACAGAAGAGAAAGATTTTCTAGCTATCTTAGTTTACATGGATGAAAGCCAGGTTACTACTTACATATGTACCCAAATTCCTGACTACTGATTCTGAGTTCAGAGGTTTGTTGTTAATGAAGTAACTTCCTGTGGTGTCTGAATTCCCAAAGGGTACTATTGCACATTTCTTGGTATTGAACTTTAAATCATGGCTTTAGCACTAGTCATTTCTCCGTTTCTAGTCCTTCTTGTAAGATGTTAGTTTCTTGTGGGGCAGGGAAGGTGATTCTATGAAAGCACCTAGTTTACAATATAGCTGCAAAGCTTGGCACTGGGTTATTTCTTTATAAATGTTGTTGAAGATCAGCTTCAGGGACTGAGATTATATATACTACAGCTCTTCTTATTTCTCTTAAGACACACTGGGAACAGTATCATCACGCTGTCCCTGTGCATGTGTGTGTGTGTGTGTGTGTGTGTGTGTGTGTGTGTGTGTGTCTGTGTTTTATGTGCTGGACGCATCTTTGCTTAGTTAACCATCATTCACACAGCGAAACTGCATAAAGTATCCTTTTCTGGCAGCCAATTTCCCCCTTATCTGTCATCCACCAACAGAGAAATTTAGGACTCACCAATATAAAATTGGCAGATATATCCCCCCAGATCTTCCGGAATGTTTGCTCTTACACATTTGTCTGCTGACCAAGTGTTGCTGTAGAAGGGAACCCACCCCCATGCCATGGCTGATGCAAGTTTAGTTACCCTGTCACGGTTGTATGAAGGGAGGTGTACAGCTGATTCTTTTACCTTCCCCTCATCTTGTGAAGGGTGAGACACTTTAATATCTGTGATTATCCCTTCTGGTGAAGAGTGACACAGATTTGAAAGGTGAAACTTATACCGATGAAAGGCAGGATTAAAGGTAGGACATGGAACTGACACTGGTAAAAAAACGGGACTTAAGGTAGGATGACACCCTTTTTAGGAATGAGAACTGTGCTGCTGTTCAGCCTTTCATTCAGATTCACTGCTTGGACAGCACATAGGTAAATATTGTTCCTCAAAGTAGCAACCAGTTGCCATCTGAATCTACTGCTTATGTTATACCCAGCTGTCATCCCTGACAGCAACTTATGATGGGGAACAAATGGTCATCAACTGCCACACTCTGGGTAGTACAAGCACTGTAGTCAAGAAAAACATGAACAACTCTTCCAAAGTGGGAGTATCTACCTGGACTCCAAGCTGATGTGCCTGCAGATGCTCAGCAGCTGTGACAATGATGGGGTAGACAGGTGTGAATAATGACAGCTCATGGGTACATGCTGCCATGCCACCTAGTTCACACATCACTTCAGGAATGCTAATGTTCTGCACCTTATGTAGAATATCTCACAAAACAGCAATGGTATGCGGAATCTTAAAGTCACAGGAATGTTATTATTTTTCCCCACTTCTGCACACTACAAGAGGTTTCCATCTGTTCCAACTTCCACAATTGAATACAGTGTGTAAACAGCATGTCATGTGCTGATCATCTGAAAGCACTACCCCAGTACTATAATAATATGACAATGTTAGTGCTATACCTGCTTGAAAGAGCCTGCTACAATGCTGCAATGACATCCCTGACAAAGAACGAGTCTAAAATGGCACTGAGGTTTAATGCTCAGTGCTGAATGTGGTAATGTATGAACAACAAACAAGGTATGTAGTGAAAACTACTTCAATCTACTGATACAATGAAAATGCCACTAACACTAGTAACCTTAGCATAAACTGAAAACTAACACTTTATAGCACAAGATAGTTCACTACGGTTATTATTTTATCCAGGTGCCAGAACTCTCTGAATTTACAGACCCCCATCTCTTATTTTACTTGCTTAGATTTTGTGGAATGTCTACACTGTTTAACTGCACACTGAATATTTTGCAAGCAGGTAAAAACTCTCTACTATAAAGTAATATTGGATTACTACTAGTTAGCCTTTTCAGTAATCTGTTTTCTTTCATCAGTGCATGGCAAAGGAAGGAAAGCAAAATATTAATGAATTTTAACTGAAAACTGAGGCAACACACCTAAAATGACCATCAACGGAAGATTAACAAAATGTTTAAGGAGGATATTTATAGTGTTTACATGTACTGCAAGCATACAGATGCAACTGTATGTGGCTAAGAAACATACTTCATATTTCAACTATGTATGAGAAATGAGCAATTGCTCTATGAGGATGCTTTGCCGGCCTCTAATTTATCATGTCTTGCATCTCTTCCCTGCCAGCAGAGCTAAATTCATATGTTATTGTCCCAAACCTGTCACATCCTGGTCTGCATTTTAATCTTTCTCTCTCAATTACATTCAGAAAGGTCACCACTATCCAATTAGAACCTTATCAAAGATGCACATGCAAGCTGAAATTGTGCTTATCGTGAATGGGCCATAAATCTAGAAATTGCACATCACAAAGCACCATTACCATAATGAACAGGAAAATGTGAGACACCTGTACATTTTCTGAGGAAAGTTGTAACTCTGTTAAGAATGTTCCCCAGTGGGTACAAAGAGATCATTATGTACTTAATGCAACACAAGGTAGTATCATAGTAAAGATTCCAGTGAAAATTATATTACTGATAAGAGATACATTCAAAAAACGCAGTACTATATATGTACTTTGGTTAGAAATGTTCAGAAAATCCAGGGAAATGAAAATACGTATTCTAATAAAATTGTAATAAAAAGACAGAATGCCTGAATTATCGTACTATATAAATATTCACTTATACATAACATGCATTACTCCATATGAAATATGATTTGATCTCTTGAGTTTTCATCTCATGATTTACTATTCTGAGCTAAAATAAATTAACCATATAATGAAAGTCATTATGTTTCATCTAGATTTCAAAGGCTTCTTTCATTCATCCATCCATTCATTCATTCATTCATTTTCAAATGACTATTTTTATCCTAATCCAAGTCACATAGGTAACAGAGCCTCTCCTGGCAAAGAAAGTAATGCTGGACTTATTCTGGAAGGGCACAAAGACACACACACATTCACTCACACAGCATGTACACTAGTGCACAGTTCTGGACTTATTCTGGAAGGACACACAGACACACTCACGTATAGCTGCATAATCAAGTTGAATGTCTACTCACCTATGGCATGCCTAGAGGAAGTGAGAAAAAAAAAGAAAACCCAGCAATAACCCAAGTGTACACAGGTAGCGCAGCTACACTCAGGAATGAAGGCACCTGTCTGACAGCTAGAGGCCACCTGCTGTGAGAAAACAATGATAACCAGTTCAAAGTCAAAATTATAAAAATAATTCCGAAGACAGTAATAGCAGTTGAAGCACTTGTGTACTGACTGACAGCAGACAATTTTGGTTGATATTTGGTTTAGGCATGTGCGTTTGATGTCTGCCTACTGGAAATTATTTTTATTTATTGTTGTTTGTGCCAGCTCATAATACTTACACTTTATTCATTTTATTTATAATATATATTCCCAATTATTTTAATTTAGTTGATTCACTAATCATGCTTTAATATTCATCAGTGCATTCATTCCACTCAGATACTAAGATACCATTCCATGTATAACATTCTATTTCCCTAAGTAATGTTCAAAATGTAATACTTCATTAATCGATCCATTCATCTATCAGTTCATTTATTCATTCATTCAATCATTTATTCAGTCATTCATGTATTTATTCATTCACTTAGTTATTCATTTTTGATTCTGACTTTATCCTTTTCAGTGTCAAAAAAGGGCATGAGTCTTTACTAGAAAGCTATAGATATAAGGCATGGAACTTGTTCCAAACAGTATGCCAGTCCGCTGTAGGATAATTCTCATTCACCTGTATAATAATCTAGGACTACCTAATTACAGTCAGTTTGCATTACTGTCATTTCCCCAACAAGCATGTTTTTCATATGTGGAAAAAATCCAGAGGCAGTGACACATTGCTTTATACTTTTTGAAACAATCAACAGGCCTTCTGTTGTACAATGGACTCTTTACCCCTTGTGTTGGCTGATAATAATAAAAGAGAGTGAATGATTGTATGCGTGCTCTTACACTGATGTCATCGGTGTGGAAAGGTCAAGAGAGGTCACATGACCATGTGCTTTATAATAAAGGGGGAAGCGAGGGTTGTTCCCCTCTTCCATTTTTAACCAGATTGATTGCCTTCATGTGTGTTTATTTTCCTCTGTAAATGTATGTCTAACCCAACTTAAGATGATACTGCTGACAGGTTATGGGCCCAGGAGGGAAGTAGGAAGCCGATGGCATAGACTAAGTTTCGACGGAGATGAGTAGAATTACGAGTTGTGGGAGACAAAGTTTCTGGGACAGCTGCGTTTGCTAGGGCTGAAAGATTCCATTTTGCGAACTGTGCAGCAAGATGCAGAAGACGAAGAGAATGAGGAGGAAGGCGACGACGATGCTAGGAAAATTGAGGAGGCATATGCAGAACTAATACAGTTCTTAGACGAGAAAAGTTTGTCCCTCCTCGTGAGAGAAGCCGCAGACAACGGTAGAGAAGTGCTTCAGATCCTGAGAGACCATTATGCCGGGAAAGGGAAGCCAAGGGTAATTAGCCCATACACCAAATTAACAAGCCTCCAGAAGGCCATCAGTGAATGTGTCACAGACTATATTATTAGGGCTGAGACGGCCATCACGGCACTTAGAAATGCTGGGGAGAAGCTCAGTGATGGATTACTAATTGCGATGATTCTGACAGGGTTGCCTGAAACTTTTAAACATTTGCAGTACACATTACACAAGATGATGATAAGGTGCGCTTTGGTGAGTGCAAAACAGGGTTGAGAAGCTATGAACATACCGAGAAATTTAATGCCAATGTAAGTAATGACAATGTGATGAAGGCAAGTGGCCTTGGGGAAAGAGTAAAAGCAGAGATTATATGCTGTAGCTGTGGCCAAAAGGGACATAAGGCACGAGAATGCCAGAGAGAATATAAAGGCCAGAGACAGTGGTGTAGTTTGTGTAAAAGCTCTAGCCACAGGGACAGTAAATGTAGACAAAAGAAGAAAGACAATGTCAAACAAGCAACAGACGCAGATGATCACACATTTATAAATGAGCATCAAATTTGTAAATTAAAACAGAAGGGATTAATGGTGGACACTGGCACCATGTCACACATAATTAACGACCTGAAAAAGTTTAAATGCTTTGATGCAACTTTCCAACCAGAGGAATACATTGTGGAATTAGCTGACAGAATGAGAACCTGTGGGGCCACAGAGAAGAGAGGTAATGCAGAAGTATGGCTGCTAGACACAGAGGGGCATAAAGTAAAGGTGATGATGACTCGGGCACTATATATCCCAATGTATCCACAAAGCCTTTTTTCTGTTAAGGCAGCAACGTCCAAAGGGGCCTCAATCAACTTTAAACAAGGCTGGGACCAACTCATCCATAAAAACAGCATCAAGTTTGACATAATTGAGTGTGATAGATTCTATTATTTAGACACATATGATGAAGAAAGTGATAGTGAGATACATTATGATGCATCTCAGAGCTGTTATGACATTCAAGCATGGCATAAAATGCTTGGTCTGTAATTTTGAAGATGTGTCAAAATTAGAAAAAGTGGTAAAAGGAAAGAAAATTAAAGGTAAAGTTGAGAGACCTAACCTAGATTGTGAAACCTGTATGCAAGGGAAATTTGTACAGGGCAGAAACAGAACCAGATGCAAGAGCAAAAGTTGTGTTTGAACTAGTCCATACTGATTTGGCAGGTCCAACTGAGCCAGTAGCAAAAGATTGCTTTAAGTACACTTTAGCATTTTCTGATGACTACTTGGGTGTAATATTTGTCTATTTTCTGAAAGTCAAGAGTGATACAGTCAAGGCGACTGAAAGGTTTATTGCAGATTCAGCCCCTTATGGGAAAGTAAAGTGTATCAGATCAGATAATGGCACTGAGTTCATGGCGAAAGACTTTCAGTCACTATTGAGTAAAAATGTTATAAGACACGAAACATCCACATCTTACTCACCCCATAGATTTAAATACTACCCTATCTGAATTTTGGAGGACTAAGCAAAGCAATACCACAAGACAGCCTGGGAAATGTTCATCATCTTCTAAAGCAAAGGGGAAATGTACAGGCCTCCTTGAAAAAAGCATGCACAACTGCTAAATCCAAACAATTTTCTACAAAGATGTCAGCACCACAGAAATGATTAAAGATGAATTTAATGATTATTCCATCTGATATTAACAACAGAAAACAAAATAATGTTATACTGGTTTTGATGCAACACTATCGTCCTCAGTAACCAATCTAACCAAAATCCTACCATAAATTTAACTAATGATTGATGACTGAGGAAATACTATTGTATAGTAACTAATATCTATACCTCTCAACTGTCCAGATTTTTGCCTCATATTTTTGCTCTGCTCATCACAAAATTACTAGTTTCCTGGCAAATCACTGAGGATTAAATCCACTAAACAATGACAAACATTTGAGTTTTAGACTTCATATCCTTCAAGAAATACATACTAATACTAAACCTTTCATTCTAGCAACATTCTAAATTTATAAGAGCAATATTTAAAATGTGTACCTATTTTTGGGCCTTTGTCCCCACATAATTTTTGTCTTTGCCTAGATTTCTTGTGATAAGAGGTTATGAAATAAAGGTATAACATTATTTTGTTTCCAATGTTAATATCAGATGAAATAATCATTAATTTTGTCTGTAAGCATTTCTTGTGGTTGCTAATGTTTTCATAGAGCAGATGTTAATCAATACTATACTAGATTCAGAAGCCTTCTGATGCCTGAGACCATAGGCAGTGGGCATCACTGTCTTTTGTAATTTAGGATTGCCCAGTATTACTAGTTGGCTTCTCTGTTTAGTTTTGATCAGTTAATTGTAATATATATATATGTGTATATATATATATATATATATATATATATATATATATATATATATATATATTTTTTTTTATTATTATTATTCTTTTGATTTAAAATATTGTCTTTATTGAAAACATTGTTGAGGAGTTCCATGTAACCAATTTTAAGGCCTCTCTTCCAAGGATACAGCATAATGCAGTCTAACAATATGAAGTTTTATTTAATATGAATAGTTTAATCTTTATCTTGTAACAGGAAATATATAATTACCTAAAAATCTTGCAAGAGAAGTAAACACAATGCACCACTTCAGTATATGTAGGTATATGTGTATATAGCTCTCTCTCTCTCTCTCTCTCTATATATATATACATATATATATATATATATATATATATGTATGTATGTGTGTGTGTGTGTGTGTGTATGTGTATACCCACACACACACATATAAATATATGGGACCCCCTTCATAAGATTTACTCTTTAGAAAGTTGAACTTCACATGGTCGAGTTTAGTTCAAAGCTTGACAATATAGCTGGTGTAAATTCTTCAAATTTACTGTTTATGCATATGTGTATGCATGGATATATATATATATATATATATATATATATATATATATATATATATATATATATATATATATATATATATATATGGATCTATATCACAAGATCGACTCTTTCAAAAATCAAACTTCATATGGTTGAGACCATATGTTCAACTTTCAGAAAAGTCAAAGCATTTCTATGGAGGTCGTGATACAGTGGGGACTGGTGAATTTATATTTTCCTAATGATAGTGCAGTCTCAGAGTTGGTATATATAATTTAGAGGGGGTGGGGGGTTCGGGGGAGCTTGCCCACCTGGGATACTTAGATTTTTGTGGTTCTATTATTTTTGACTTTTTGGAAAGTCAAACATATGATCTAGACCATATGAAGTTCTACTTTCTGAAGAGTCAGCCTTGCGATATAGACCCGTATATTTTTATATACCTACATACATACACATATGCATAAACAGTAAATGTGAGGAATTTTTACCAGCTACTTTGTCAAGCTTTGAAATTAAGCTCTCAGAATGGTGATTAATGCCAAAAATGATTAGTCTTTTTCTGGTAGCAGAATATCAAGTGACTCTGTTCACCTGTGATATTATGCATTTCTCAATAGAATATGAACCAGCTCAGACAAAAGTGGAGTCCCAGTACTGGTGAAGACAACATTTTTTATTAGGCAGTGATCTGTCCTGCAACCATAAATTATACAATACATGCGATAATTATACCTGTTTCACTGTGTTATATTTAGTTTGCACACAAAGTTCTGAGGCTATCTAATAATGTTGTTGAGAACAAATTACATAGTGGGAAAGGAATACTGTGCATATATTGTTCATAACAAATTAAACTGATAATAATCAGATCATCTGCATTAGATCCTCATATGTATTCATTTGAGCCGTCTCCTTTCCATTATATTGTTCTTAGTTTTAGTTGTTTTGTAGCCATTCTGGTCAGGTCCCAGAAAAATTACCCTTCAATTATTTATATATCAGCAGACACTTCATCAAGGTTCTTTTAGTGTTGGCTTTGCTTTCTCATCAAACATACTGGTCTTACAGAGGGTGTCATTTCTTCGGTCATTTACTTAGTAACACTGTATGCCAACATTACTAGCATATTTCTATTTCAGGGACTGAGGTTCTATGCCTGTGGAGGGAGTGGGCAGTGTGTGAATCAGTTCTTGTTGCTTTATTTAAATTGTAAATTCAGAAGAGCTGCAGCATTTCTAACAAGCATTTTAGGATTTTATCCAATGTTATCATAATTAATACTACTTTACCTGTAGGATGAAGCCAACATAATAAGAATGCAGAAGGAGAAGACATTGTTCAATCTAAAGATTCATCAGTACCGACTTAGAAGAGGTCCAACAACGAAGTGGTCAAGCTGGATCCAGCTATGCAGGGTCCAGTACCTGAGATGTAGAAACGTAAGTCTAGGACAGAATCAGTGGTATATGAGCCAGTGCAGGTGCTTGTATTTGCATCATCAGGCACATAAATGTAACAAAGGAGCAAAGGCAAGGTGCAGGTCAAATCAGTCAGACTGGCCAATATCTGAATTCCTTTCAATATATTTTGAACAGTGAATGGAAGTCTAGGCTCTTACATTTAGTTGGGGACAGAAATGTTTTAGCCGCAAGAGGAGGTTGTTACAGGTCCAAACCCTGATAGCATCAGGACAGACAGTGCAAATGGTGACACCTTCCCTATTTTACCTTTCATGGAAAATGGAATACATTTTTCATTTCCATCAAGCAATGCTAGTATGAAAATTTTTAGCTGCTGGGAGGGTTCAAGAGTCAGGTGCCATGAGTCCACGTATCACAGCTCATACCATCCAGTCGGTCAAAGAAAAAAATTCTAAATTTGAATATTCTGATTAATTCCATATCACAGAATTAGATGGTGCACAGAGAATTAAACATGCTGAGGTGTGTAGTTCCAGGTATCTGTTAAAAACACTTGCTATCTTCAGTAGTAGGTATCCTAAGGCCGTAATTGAAGTCCTAGGACAACAACATTCTTGGATTTGTAGATCATATGGCTGTATTCCTACAGAAAGAACCTGAACAAGCCCCTTTTCTGTCAATCTGCTTTCTTATTATAAAGGACAGTCATTTCATTTTATCATTTCTTGCATGACCACAGATTTAGAAAGCTCAAGGCATCCAAAAAACAGTTAAGTCAAACATACAGACACATGGCTAACTGTCATGTTCAACAAATCCAGAATCATTTTAGTGCAATCCAAAGGCACAGTGCTGTCCAAGTCTAAGGTTTGTATGGCGTTTAATGCAGGTAGTTTTGGTAGGACAGCTTGATGATTCCCACACATTTGCAATATCTGTGGAGGCAGGTACCCGGCAGTTAAATGTTGGTTCACAGAGGTGAGGTTAATCCAGCATCCACTTTTCTGTTAATTCAAAGTCTAGCCTCTATTGGGGCACAAGTGGAAGAAGTCAGGTACTCCTTTTTTGGCTTTATAACAAACTTTACACCTTTTGAATATTTAAGTAAACCATCTTGGAATCACTCCTGTTAATGTCAAGGCTCTGGGTCTATTATTTAGGTGTTACTAAAACAGAACAGTTGTCATTTTTGGTAAAGGGTTTCAAAACAGGCATTTCAATCAAATCCAGTGCAAACAGAAGTCAGGTCAATGCAAGAATTTAAATTAAGTCAACAACAAAAGAAAAATATTGAAATCCTTACTGCTAAAAGAGTGCAAAAAGGCAAAACTACCAATGTTTTTCAATTCCCACCATTTAAGTACATAATTATTTCCCCTCTTGGCCTTGTCTCCAAGAAAAAGAGAAGGGGAATTCTGACTCAGATACCACATATAATATCCTAAAGACCACTTAGTCAATGATGGAACTAACAAGGCTGGTGTTACAGAACATTTGCCTTCTTGATGATACAGTTCAACTCATCAAAAAGTTTAAAGACATATGGTTAGCCAAAGTGAATATACAGTCAACCTTTCGGCCACTGCCTATCCACCCTCAGGATCGGCATTTATAAGGCATGAGGTATTAGGACTGCTCAGCAGCTTGGTCTACTTTCAAGCAATTCAGCAAAGTTAGATTTTGGTGCTTGAAACAGTGGACCACTGCTTTCATTTGGTTATACATTAATTACACATTTTTTTTAATCATTGGAGAGGCAGGTACTAAAAAGCATCTGTTACATTCATGGGTTTTTGTAAAGATTTGTATGTTCATTTGAACAGTTTTTAACACGTTTAGGTATGGAAAGCAATGCATCTGTTTTCACTTGCCTTCAAGTAAGCTAGATAAAATATCTGCTTGCACAAAAATGTTTTATTTGGGCAAGTAAAGGAGTTGGTAGGCCTCTTGAGTTTTGCCCATTGTTCCAGGCAAGACCTTTATCTGCTCTCGTACAGATCTTTTACTCGGGGTGGGGCTGGGCACAGCAAACTAAGAGTGGACAGAAGAGTAAGCGATGATTTTAATAGCTGTTCTTCCTTGCAGGAACAGTGGGTTTCTAACAAATCTCTTCAGTTATTCATGAATGCTGCAGGTGGTTATATCATGGGGAATTAGTTTGATGGCCTACGGTTTTCAGTCTTTTGACCACATTTCTGCTCTGACTGTAGAAAGAAAAATATATTTTTTATAGAGAACATGCCCATTTGGGTTTCAGTTTTCATTTGGAAGTAGTAGCACAAGAACAAGAAAGTATTCTTCAGGTGTGATAAAGAGGCAGAAGTGAAAGTTTTAATAAAGAAATCCTCCATATCCTTCCAAGAAAGCTTTTACAGCTGCTTGTGCTACTAAGTCTGAGATTAAAACTTTCTTCTACTGCGGAGCATATTACAGGTAGTGGCTGAATCTCTGTCTTGTTTGCCAGAAGAAATATTCAGGCAAATGGCTCCCAATGCAGCCAGGGAAGCTATTCCTATACATGAGAGACTCTGGTAAGAAGAGTAACTAACTCCTGGTTTTGAGAATCTCTGTGATTCAGCACAGGGAAGGCTTGCAGTTCACCTCTCAGACACAACATGCTTTACATAATGAAGATAAGGCCTAGTCTATCCACCTGACCTTGCAGTAATTAGCTCATTACTACTCTATGGGCCTATCTCCTCTCACTGTCAACTTGCAATAACCTTATTTTCTAGAATTTTCCATACTACAGACATCTAAGCAATGTAAAATAGAGAGAACTGTTGAAGGCTGGGTCAAACTAAGAGGCTATCAAGCTAATGCTTGGCAACCCATTAGCACTGCACTGTTAAAGTAAATTCTCTCTGAGTCACATGTTTTTTCAGGATCTTACCATTACTATGTTACCTAGTCCACTTTGTCTACCTGAATATATTCAGGTGCTTTCAGAACCACTGAGTTACTGGGGTTGGTCAGATGGATGAATATAACATTTTGCTACAAAACAGAGGTCCAAAACACACCTTGGGGGGAATTGGGCAGCAAGTATGTTTGGAAAAGGTTGATGAAATTACACTTTTTCCAGTAGCTTGGGGTTCAACTCGCTTAGCTTTATCTTTCCTTGTGAACTTGGACAGCTTAGTTTTTACCTTTAATGATGGTTCACAAATAACCCAGAGGGATTTAGGCACACTCTTATGCAAGGCATTCAAGCAGCAATAGACTCCTACAGTTAATTATTCATTGCATTTCTTCAGAATTGGGAATCTCTGACCTAGCATTACAAGGTCAGTCTATCAAAGTGTTGAAAAGAAAGGGTAGGTGGTATAATACATATTTAAGATATATATACTACATACAGTTGTTAGATTAAAAGCATTTCATTTAAAAAATGAGGAGTATTGTCATGCAGTGGCATCCCATTGTGGTTCAAGCTTCCAGGAAACAAGAATTCATTCATATGGGTTAAATATGGAATTGGATGAACTCAGTCATGAAGTTTTCTGGAAAGTAGTTGCTGGGCTGAATTGGCAACATCTGTTATTCATGCTAATGCAAATATTGCACAAAGCAAATTTTTGTCACACTTTGATAATACACCTAGTGGTTAATAATTTGGGCTTTGTCATTAAGGGTCAACCAGTGCTGTACATTCTTAAAGATTTAGCAACAATCAAACACATGTTTCTTGGTCTTTACCTAGGCTGGTCCAGCATTATTCCTAACTTAAAATAGCAAGGAGCTTCCAGTCACCTAGCCATGGAGAAAGCAGGAAAGGTAGTGAACCAAAAATTGGAAAGAGCTGCTCCACTATGCACCCACCCCCAACTTATTGGATACTATGTGGTTTGCCAAAAAAGGAATTAATTTGTTTATCTTTGGTTTAGACATTTTCAATCTATTTGTCTATACTCTTACCGAACTTACAAAATGGAAAATAAAAATAAAGAGGAAAATACAGTCAGAAATGTTATCTACTTTGAAGTTTTATGTGCGTCTTTGGTTGTTCTAAATATTGCATAATTAATTTACTCTCATGTTAAATTTATAGGAAGTAGTGTTTACCTTTGAATAATTTACATGGAATTGACTTTTTCTATGCGGTGAGCAATGTTAGTGATTAACAAAATAAAATGTTATATTAAAACAAATAATAATAATGGAAAGTGGCTCTACGGCCAGGAAAAAGGAAGACAACCTGAAAACCGCCAGGTACGCAGTCGCTGCTTGGTCTTAACCTCCCTTCATATTTCTTTCTACATTCCTTCTTTCTTGGGCCAGTGTGGTGGAAAGCTAGGAAGTACAACACTGGGTGATCATGTAATGGCACTGCAATGTGCAGTGGTAGTTTTGACTGAGGGGGGTTCTTCAGTGGTCACTGAAACACAAGGACAGGTAACCTGGAGGGCTTTATGTCACACCACTCAAAAATGGGCCTGTGTTTGAAGGTATAATTGTAAGTTTCAATGGTAAACGTTTTGTTGTGCTGTTACAGTATATTTTCAAAATAAGTTTTGGATTCAATAAAAGCAGGATTTTGTGGAATGTTATTTATTATTAAATGTTACAGCCGTACCTACAATCATGTTACAGTGTTGTTTTTAGGACAGGGCTCAGAGGAAAGACAGCCTAGTGATGCAAGATTGTTTGCCTGGTGCTGTCACCTCCGCACTACAGCATGAATGAGGTGGTTCCCCTTTTAAAGTAGGTTAGCAGCTCCATTGCTGTCACCTGACAACAGCAAGCATTCTCCCTCTCTTCTTCCCCTGCTACACTAGGAGCTAATGTTAGTGCACATGAAAAAGTTGGGCAGGCACTAACGCCGCCTTTTTACTTCTTCCACCCTTCTTTCTTTCTTGGGCTGGTGGAAAGCTAGGAAGTATGACAATGTGTTTTAGTGTTGTTTTTGGAATTTGGGCACAGGACAATATGAAAGTTCTACCTCCAACAGAATGAACGTTGCACTCCAACCTGGAAATAAATAACATGTGACTGAGCTAAGTCGATGTACTGACAGAACACTGCAGTAGCAGAGCATATCCAAATATACAGACTCCTTAGTTTCTCACCGTTAATTGGTCAAAATTCTCAATTAATGAGAATTCCCCTGTAAATATTTTTTTAATAATGTACTAGCTTTGTCTTACAGTAAAAATAATAGGATCATTATTCTCATTAAAGATGTCCTTAGCATCTTCTTCTGGTGTCTTCCTTAAAGAAATATCAAACAGACTAAACAGATATACCATGAAGACATAGCTATGTACAAGGAATGTGCATAAGCAGAACATCTTAAGCTGGTAATTACCAGTTTACATTAGTGCAAGGAGACAGAAAAGACATGGCATTATCTTCATACAAAGCCATTATTTAAAAAAGTAACTTATTTTTAATTAGGCAACTGTAAAAAGTACAATTGTGCACAACTAATGTAGCTGTTCGAGTCTATTCACTGTTGCAGACCTCACATATGGGTTATCCGGCTCCCGGTAGCCCTCAGTCAGCCTGAATACCAGAGTCCTTGGTATATGACATCGGCTGCAGCCGGTTGTAAAACTGATGTCAGTATGTCAGGTATAAATGGAGGCAGCCAATGCCATTTCCTCAGTTTTTCTTGCCTTAACTGTCAGGAGCCCCCAAAAGAAGGCTAATCCAGGAATGGTAGCACCGTGGACACATGTCATACAAAAAATAAAACTCCATAGTCTGTGCCTTAGGATAAAAGGGGGAATGGAGGGTGGGAAACCAGGACTGCAACAGTGAATACACTCGAACATCTACATTTATGGTAAGTGTACACAACTGTACTATGTTCTTCTTATTTCACTGCTGCAGTCCTCACATATGGGTTGATTCCCAAAGCCTAGTAAGAAGACAAAGGGGGGAGGAAGGATCACAGATTAAGGGGGGAGGAAGGATCACAGATTAAGGCTTGGTAAGGAGGCCCTGCAAAACTGCAGAGGCAAAACCAGCCCTGGATTTAGAAAACAAAGGTAGATTGTAATGCTTTGTGAAGGTATGGACAGAAGATCAAGTAGCTGCTTCTAGAATGTCCTTAGTAGGCACACCTTTCAGAAAGGCTGCAGAGGTAGAGGCTGCCCTAGTAGAATGGGTCCTAACACCCTGATGGGGGAACTTTTCCATGCTGCAGGTAACAAAAGTGAATACAATGAGCAATCCATTTGGAGATGGTTTGTTTTGAAATAGCTTTACCCTGAGGCCCAGGAGCAAAACTAACCAATAACTGTTCAGATTTACGAAAGGATTTAGACCTGTCTGCGTAAAATCTCAGCTGTCTATGCACATCAAGAGAGAGCAGAATCCTTTACCCTTTATTTTGGGGATTGTTGAAAAATGTAGGCAGGTGAACAGACTGGTTAAGGGTCAAACTGGAAACAACCTTGGGCATAAAGGAGGGATTGGTTCTCAGAGAAACCCGATCTGAGTGAAAAATAATGAAAGGTTCTACTGCCATTAAGGCTTGCAGCTCAAATATCCTTCTAGCTGAAGTAATAGCTAAAAGGAAAGCAGTCTTTAAGGATAGAAACTTCAAATCTGCAGAGGCAGCTGGTTCAAAGGGAGGCAGAGTAAGTTTTTCCAGGACAAAATTAAGATCCCAAGCAGGAGGAGGAGCTCTTCTGGGAGGTCTAAGATTACTAGCTCCCCTCAGGAACTGTTTCATCAAGGGGTGAGAAAAAAAAAGGTTGCTCAAAAGAACAATGAGCCGACAGCTGAAGCGTGAATTTTGATTGAAGAAAAGGAAAGTCCACCATTAAGCAATCCTACTAGGTAGTCAAGAATGAGGGAAAGAGAAGGATGAGAAGAGTCTTCTCCTTTAGCTAGCATCCAAGAGCAAAATCTCTTCCATTTATCTGCACAGGATTTTCTTGTGCTAGGCCTCCTGGCCTCATGAAGAACTTCAACCACCTGTTGGGAAAGATTTAAAGTATTAGCCAGGCAGTTAAATGCAGAGTTTGAAGATGAGGACGAAGGAACCTTCCCCCTCCCTGAACCAACAGATCTGGTACCAGGGGAAGATGCCAAGGCTGAGCCTGGGAAAGGCTGCAAAGGAGGAGATACCAATGTGTCTGGGCCAATCTGGAGCTACCAGAACAGCCTTTGGCTTTTCGTCCCTTATCTTTAGCAGCACCCTGGGAAGAAGAGGTGGAGGAGGGAATGCATAAACTGAGAGATGTGTTCATGGGAAGGACAACGCATCCAACCTCCAAGCTTTGTTGTGAAACTCTCTGGTGCACAAGGTTGGAAGGAGATGATTGGTGTGCTAGGAGAAAAGATCCACTTGTGGGGTGCCCCAATGATGAGTGATGCGATGGAAAATGTCCCTGTTCAGTTGCCACTCATGAAGATCCAGAACATGTCTGCTCAAATGATCCGCCAAGGAGTTCAGCCTCCCTGAAAGATACTGGGCCATCAGATGTAAGCCCATGGATGCTACTATGGACCACAGTCTCATGCTTTGTCTGCACAAGGGGTAAGAGTGAGTCCCCCCTTGCTTGTTGATGTACCACATGACTGTGGTATTGTCTGTCCTGATTAGCAGAGTCCCAGGGTAGAATAGGTCCTTGAAAGCCAGCAAGGCCTGCTGCACTGCCATCAATTCTTTTAAGTTTATGTGCAGATGAATCTGCCTGGTGCTTCAAGTCCCCTGTATGCCTTGCCCTCCAGATGAGCCCCCCATGCAACATCTGAGGCATCTGTGGTGAGAGTCTGGCTGGCAGGCAGTGGGCAGAAAGGCAGACCCTTGTTCTGAGAACAGGCGGTCGCCCATCAGAGGAATCCCATTTGTAGACAGGGAATCAGGGGAAGAATCATGTCCAAGTCCTGTGTGTGTTGACACCAAAGATTCTTGAGGTACCATTGAAGTTTTCTCATATGCAGTCTTGCATATGGGATCATCAAAATACATGAAGCCATGAACCCCAGTGCTTGCAGGAATTGGCTTGCAGACAGCTGGGTCATGCTTGCCAAGTTCATGAAGTAAGTGGAAAGATCTTCTTGCTTCTGTTGAGGGAGGAATACCATCTGGGTGGCTGTATTCAGACTCACTCCTAGGAAAACAATCTCCCTTGAAGGAACCAACTTTTGACTTCTTTTTGTTGAGAGTGTAACCCAAAGAGGTGAGAATGTTCTTCACGAAAGCCAAATCCTTTTCTAATTGTTCTGGAGAGTTTGCTTGAATGAGACAGTTGTCCAGGTAAGGATAAATTTGAATGTTTCTCTGCCTGCAAAAAGCAATGGCTGGAGCCAGGCACTTTGTAAAAACTTTGGGAGCAGTAGATATGCCAAAGGGCAATGCAGAGAATTGAAATTGTTGCTCCCCAGCCCTGAAGCGAAGGAACTGCCTGCAACTTTCCCTTACTGGGATGTGCAGATAAGCCTCCCTGAGATCCAAAGTTACCAGCCATGAATCCTTGCCCACCACTGGTAGTAATTGTTGAGGGGTGAGCATCTTGCATTTGGGAATCACCAGAAAAGTATTTAGAATGGACAGATTCAGAATAGGGCACCAGGTGCTCCCTTTCTTGTGTACCAGAAAAAGCCTTGAATAAAACCCTATGCCTGCCTGATTTGCAGGAACTGGCTCTATGGCCCCCATAGTCAGTAGAGAAAAATTTGACTTTCTACCTCTGCCTTGAGAGTTTTGGGTATGTCTGGGTACCCTTGTAAAATAGGGAGGGTGTGAAAGTAAAACTTGTAACCTTGGTTTACTATACTGAGCACCCATTTGTCATCTGTGATGGTAGACCATTCCTCTGCGAACCTGGCTAACCTTCCTCCCAAAGGAAACCCAGGGTCCACAGAGGTAGGCACAAGAAGGCCGGAGTCATTGAGAGTGCTTGCTTTGGGAAGCTGGCTTAGAACTCCCCAATTTAGGAGAAGAAGAATGCCATTGTTTAGCCCTTTGAGGGGCAGAAGCCTACCCTCTGGAAGATCTGAAACCCCTAGGCCTAGAGTGACCCTGCTTGCCAGGATCAGGGAAAGACCAATTCTTAGAAGGATAATGCCTACTAAACCGAGGAGGCTAAACCTGAAGGAAATCTTTTACAGCTTGCATAGATTTTGCCTTATCCTCCAACTTTTTCAGTACCTCTTCAGCCTTATTACCAAAAAGATTGTCCTTGTGCAAAGGAACATCCAGAATTTAGACTTAACTGGTTCAGAAAGAGGCTGCTCCCTGAGCCAAGCATGCCTTCTAATTACAGAACCAGTGGCTGATGCTCTGCAGGAAGCCTCCAGAGTGTCAAAAAGTACAGTTTTATACCTACCATAAATGTAGATGTTCAAGTGCTAATACAGCTGCAGTCCTCACAGATAACCCATCAGGCGGGTCCTCGGTCGGCCGAATTCCAAAGTCTAGGTCCAGCGTCGGTTGTTGTCGCTTCTTCCCTGACGTCAGTGCAACAGGGGTATAAAGGAACCAGCCAACGTCATTTTCTTCAGTTTTTCTTGCCCCAGATGTCAGGTGCCCCCAGAAGGAAGGCAATACATAAAATTAGGTAATAATGCCATGCAATATAATCAAAAAACAGTAGTTGCAAGCAAATACACCATATAAGAATACCCCTAGAGGGGAAGGATGTTGGGAAACCTGGACTGCAGCTGTATTAGCACTCGAACATCTACATTTATGGTAGGTACAAAACTGTACTATGTTCGTCGTGCATACAGCTGCAGTCATAACAGATGGGTAGAATCCCAAAGCTAAGAAAGGGGTGGTAGGCACTAGGTGTAACTAGGAGGAGCCAAAATGCCCTGCAAGACTGCAGTGGCAAAGCCTGCTCTAGATTTGGAGTATAATGGTAAGTTGTAGTGCTTGGAGAAGGTATGCACAGAACTCCAAGTGGCTGCTTCCAAGATATCCTTGGTAGGAATTCCTCTGAGGAAGGCTGTAGAGGTGGCTGTGGCCCTGGTGGAATGAGTTCTAATGCCTGTAGGTACAGTTTTGCCATGAAAGGAATAGCAAAAGCGTATGCAGTGGGCTATCCATTTTGAAATTGTCTGTTTGGAAATTGGTTTTCCTTGAGATCCTATGGCATAGGCCACAAAGAGCTGTTCTGATTTTCTGAAAGGCTTTGTTCAGTCCAAATAATAACGCAGTTGTCTGTGGATGTCCAAGGAATATAGTAATCTCTCCCCTTTGTTTTGAGGATTAGGATAAAAAGTAGGTAAGTGTATGGCCTGATTTAAAGCTACCCTGGATACCACTTTAGGCATAAAGGACGGGTTGGTTCGTAAGGAAACTCTGTACTGATGGAAGATGATAAAAGGCTGGACAGCCATGAGAGCCTGTAATTCTGAAACTCTACGAGCTGAGGTGATAGCCAGAAGGAAAGCTGTTTTCCAGGACAAGTATTGCAAATCTGCTGAAGCAGCTGGCTCAAAAGGAGGCAGGGTCAGTTTTTCCAGAATGAAATTAAGATCCCAAGCAGGTATTGGTTGTTTCCTTGGAGGTCTCAAATTCTTAGCCCCTCTGAGGAACTGTCTTAAGAGAGGGTGAGAGAATAAAGGTGGATCAGTGTTGTATTCTGCAGAAATGGCTGAGGCATGGATTTTGATGGAGGAGAAAGAAAGTCCACTGCTTAGCAATTCAGTCAAATATTGTAATATTTGTGGTAAATTCAGATTTCCAGGGTCCTTGCCCTTTTCCTCATTCCAGGTACAAAAACGTTTCCATTTTGCGGAGTAAGCTTTCCTAGTTGATGGCCTTCTGGCCTCCAAAATGGCATCCTGCACCTCCTTGGAGAGTAGGGCCTGCTGTGATGCTAAGGAATCTTCCATGCGGCTAGATTGAGTGTTTTTAGTTGACTGTGAAGGGTTTTGAAGCTGTGTTGAGTCAGAAGAAGAGGCATTAGAGGCAGGGTCCATGGAGGGGAATGCGTCAGGCTCCTCAGGAGTGGGTACCAGTGTTGTCTTGGCCAGTCCGGAGCAATGAGGATCATCTTTGGTCTGTCTGCTCTGGTCTTCAATAGCACTTTGGGCAGCAGAGGAAGAGGAGGGAAGGCATAAACTGTCATTGATGTCCAACTGAAAGAGAGAGCGTCCACTCTCCAGGCCTTTGGATGGAAGATCCTTGAGCAGAATTTTGTCAATTGATGATTTTTGTGGGAGGCAAATAGATCTATGTCTGGCCTTCCCCATTCTTGGATTATTTCTGTAAAAACCTTTGGATGCAACTTCCATTCATGTGGATCTGTCATATTCCTGCTTAGGTTGTCTGCCAGCGTGTTTTCCTTGCCTGGCAAGTACTGTGCTTGTAGTTCCATTTGTAAGTCCATGGCCATGTTCCAAAGTGACATGGCCAGTCTGCATAGGGGGTAAGAATGTGTTCCTCCCTGCTTGTTTATGTACCACATAACTGTGGTGTTGTCCATTCTTATCAAAAGTTGACCTGGTTGTAGAAAATTCTTGAAAGCTATAATAGCATTTATTACTGCTAGCATTTCTTTTTGATTGATGTGAAGGTGCTTTTCTTTTTGGGACCATTTGCCCTGAATGCACATTTCTGTCATGTGCGACCCCCAGGCGTAGTCCGAGGCGTCTGTTGTGATGACTTGATTTGCTTGAGGCTTGCTGAAAGGAAGGCCTGTGTTTGTTTGGCATGCTTGAGCCCACAACAGAAATTCCTTTTGCAGACATGGAATTAGTGGTATTATTGTTTCCAAACTGTGGCTGTGCTGAGACCATATGTTTTTCAGGTACCATTGTAGTTTCCTCATATGCAGCTTTGCACATGGGATTAGTAAGATGCAAGATGCCATGAATCCCAGAGCCTGCAGGATTTTCCTTGCAGTAAGCCTGGTGCAATTTGCCAGTGTTCTGAAGTATTGAATTAGTTGCCCCTGCTTTTCTGGCGTGAGGTAGGCCATCTGGGTGTTAGTGTCCACGTTGGCACCCAGGAAAATTATCTTCCGAGAGGATATTAGTCTTGATTTCTTTTTGTTGACTGTGTATCCCAGAGAGTTCAATAACATTATTACATAAGCCAGATGTTTCTGAAGGATGTGCTTGCTGTCCGCTTGGATCAGGCAGTCGTCCAAATAGGGATATATTTGTATCCCTTGAAGTCTGCAGTAGGCAATTACTTATGCCAGGCATTTCGTGAATACTCTGGGTGCAGTAGATAAACCAAAGGGCAATGCAGAGAATTGATAATGAGTTGAACCTGCAAGAAATCTGAGGTATCTTCTGCAATTTTGTCTGATTGGGACATGCAGGTATGCCTCCTTGAGGTCCAATGTTACCAGCCAAGACTCCTTGCCCAGCATGGGAAGAAGCTGCTGTAGAGTGAGCATCATGAATTTTGGTACGAGTAGGAATGTGTTTAGGATGGATAGATCCAGAATAGGTCTCCAATCTTTTCCCTTCCTTGGCACCAGAAATAGCCTGGAATAAAACCCTTGACCTTGTTCGTGCATAGGTACCTCTTGAATAGCTTTCATGTTTTTGAGATCTGTAATTAGCCTTTGTGCCTCTGCCCTTTGATTGTGTGGCAGGTTTGGCATGCCTCTCATTTTTGGAAGCATGAGAATGGAATTTGTAGCCTCTGTTTATAATGTCCAGGATCCATTTGTCCTTTGTGACAGTATGCCAATTTTTTGAAAATAATGCCAGCTTTCCTCCCAATGGGGCTGCCATTTGAGATCTGGTTGGCATGCAAAGTGGGAAGTCATTGTGTTTGCTTTCTGATAGATTGTGAGTTGTCCTCACCACCTCTTTGTGAAGGAGCTTGCCATTGTCTGCCTCTGTACGATCCTTGGGATTGTCCTCTGCCCCTCGGGCGCCTGTATCTACCTCTTTGGGGTCTGTCTGTGGCAGGAAAGGGCCAGTTTTTAGAAGGCCAATTTCTACTAAAACGTGGGGGTTGTACCTGTAGAAATTCCTTCACAGTTTGCATTGATTTAGCCTTTTCCTCCATTTTCATTAATACCTCCTCAGCATTAGCACCAAATAGTACATCCTTTTGAAGAGGAGCGTCTAGTAATTTAGCTTTGACATGATCAGGTAAGGCTTGTTCCTTAAGCCAAGCATGCCTATGTATGACTGATCCTGTAACAGCAGCTCTGCATGAGGCCTCTAGAGCATCAAAACCACATTGTAATGTATGCTTACCCACTTGTTCTGCACTATGTATCAAGTCCTGCAACTCCTTCAAATCTGGTTGTTCAGGTTGTGACATTTTACTTTTCAATTGTGATAACATAGACTGTTGGTATTTTAGCATATGAAACTGACAGTTTAAGGCTCTCATAGATAATGTAGCCGAGGTATATACCTTTTTTTTCCCCACCTTTCTAAGGATCTGGAATCTCTCTCGGAAGGCAAAGGATTCTTAGCAATGGAGGCCTTAACTCCCTTGGGGCCCTGTGATATGGTTTCTGGGTCAGCAGCATGGCTCTTGTATAGAAATTGGTGTGAGTCAGGGACAATGTAGTACCTATCAGGCTTAACTGGAGCTGGAGGTAGAGAGTCTGGGTTAAGGCAGGCCTCCGAGTAAACATCATCTAGAATGTCCAAGACAGGAGGTATAGCCAAAGGCCTGTGCTGAGGGAGCAAGAGAAATTCCCTGAGCCTTTTCTTGAAATCAGAATAATCCTGGCCTTCCCAGTGGAAGTGTTCCCTTAAGGTATGCAAAGTTTCCCCAAATTAGTAATCCTCAGGGGGGATACAGAAGGGATGGACTCCTCCGCATCAGAGTCTACAAAAGGGGAGTAAGAATGTTCCTGATCATCAGAGTGCTCAGAAATAATGGAGCCCTGATCAGAGGAAGGGGAATCTTCCTCCACTCTAGGTCTTTTGTCTGGAGGGGGCTGAGAACCTCTGATAAGAGTAATTAAATCCTCAGCCATTTTAAGCATCTGTTTCTTAGGCATGGGGCCTGGAGATGGCCCCTGTGCAGCTGGTCTCTTAGAGTGCATGGTTGCTTTAGACTTAGTGAAAGCCTTGATAGAAAAAGAAGAGGAAGGTCTGAAGACACCTTGAGTGGAGGTGGACCTGTCCACATTCTGAGTTTCAACACTGACAGTGGCTTCGGTATCTGTAGTCGGGGTGTGGGCTGAGGAGCCTGCGACCTCAGGTACAGGAGACACCGTCAAAGACAGGTCATCGGTAGGCAGGGGCTGCGTAGGCGCCTCACTGAGAACCAGACCACGTGTAGCCAGCTTTGGCGTGGTGTCGGTCGAGGCCGCGGACCTCGCGTGTCGGTCCTTGAATTTTCATTTTTTAGACAAAACCGGAGTCGGAGTATCCGACGACATAGTATAATTAAATGCTTTTCCAAAATAATGCTGGGCGAACTCCGCCCGACGCTTAATAGTGCGTTTGTTAAATGTAGCACAAAAGCGGCAGGCCGAGACCTCATGGTCTGGGCCCAAACAAGGTATACAGAGGGAATGGAAATCCTTATGCGGTATTTGCTTCCCACAAGAAATACAATTATTAACTTTGTCTGACATCGGTCTGAGGCAAGAAAAGGTTCCCCAATGGGGTACTTAGCTTTTAAGAAGACTTCGGTTTCCAAATTTTCGTAATCTCAGGAGCTGGCTGACCGGCACTTGCGAACTGCTTCTGCTTCGAGCACCGTGCGGCAAGAAAGACTGAAGAAAATGGCGTCGGCTGGTTCCTTTATACCCCTGTCGCACTGACGTCAGGGAAGAAGCGACAACAACCGACGCCGGACCTAGACTTTGGAATTCGGCCGACCGAGGACCCGCCTGATGGCAGGAGAACCCATCTGTGAGGACTGCAGCTGTATGCACGATGAACATCCACAATTTCAAAAACTGGAGGTATAGCCAGAGGCTTATGCTGTGGCAAATCATAAAATTCCCTGATTCTTTTCTTAGACTGCGGAAAATCCTGACATTCTCATTTAAAATGCTCCCTAAGAATATTTAAAGTATCCCCAAAGGAAAAATCTTCTGGAGGGGAGCCAGAAGGGATAGAGTCCTCAGTATCAGAATACTCAAAGCCAGAAAAAAGTTAAGAATTTCCTTCTTCACCAGCAGACATACTGGAAATCTCACAATCTGAGACAGACAAAACATCAGGAGATAATTCCCTAGCCCTCTTTGAAGGGTGGGGTGAGAGCCCCTAATCAGGAAAAGAAGATCCCCAACCATCTTTACCAATTGGGACTGAGGTACAGGAGGGGAGGCCGATGCCTGCTTGTGAGTAGGTTTGCGGCTGGAAGGTTTACTAGCAATCCGGAGTGACTTGGGAGGCCTAGCAACTGCAGAAGTCTGAGCTAAGTTAGTCAGTCTGGTTCTGGTCTCATGTTGAAAAGAAAAGGAGGTGTCAGAAGCCAGTGCCTGCAAAGTGGCTCCGGACCCATCTGAGGCAGCGACAGGCGAAGGGTCTGAAGACAAAATAGCAGCCTGCGGCATGGAGGACTCCGTAAAGGTCTCGGCTCAGCAGAGGCTTGCGGCTGAATATCTGTGGGCTGCAGGGGCTGTGAAAGTGCCTCACTGACTACAGCTGTGCTGACGACCAATTTCACCAGTGCGTTGTCAGTAGATTTAACCCTAGGCCTGTCGCGGTCCTTGTCTTTGTATTTCCTAGGAAGATCTGAAGTCGGGAGACCAGAAGATGCCATACCGATGAACTTAGGCCAGACTCCGAAATGCTTATACAAAATCTTATCTCTACGGCGTATAGTACGCGGGTTAAAGGAAGCACAGAGATCGCAGTTAGGGATGTCGTGCTCAAGGTCCAAGCAAGTTATACAATAGGAATGGAAATCACAGTGCGGAATCTGTTTTCCACAGGCAAGACAGTTATTAACTTTATCTGACATTCGTTAAAACAAGAAAAGAGGATCCCCAATGGGGTACTTATCTGAAGGCGTCTTCAACTTGGTAGTCGGCAAGAGAAACGAAGGTAAACGGCCGACCGGCACTAGTGCGAATTGCTTCTGCTTTGGGCTCCGCAGCAAGAAAACTAAGGAAATGACGTTGGCTGCCTCCATTTATACCTCACGTACTGACATTAATTTTACAACTGGCAGCAGCCGATATCACATAGCAAGGACTCTATTATTCGGGCCGACTGAGGGCTACCGGGAGCCGGATAACCCATATGTGAGGACTGCAACAGTGAAACACGAAAAACATCAGTAATTCATAATGCTAGAGTTGTATAAGGATGGGAGAGGGTGGTAGTTTGATTATTTTTGCTGTGCCCTCATGTTACCTCCAGGAGTAAAATATGAAATACTCACTCACTGCTGTCATGCAATGCTTTGCTGCAAAATGCATGACTGTGGATCCTGATAGGTTATCTGTGGACAGTGCTACATTCTTGCAAATCAGCACCTGTGTACTTGCTTTCCTTCATGTTAAATCTTGGTTGTGATGTCATCTTCTTAGAGGACGTTACAGTTGTTTAGAAAGCAAAATGAAGACTTGCATGTAATATTTTGCTGTGCCAGTATTCTCTTAGTCATCTTGAAACATAGCACTTAGTAATGGCCACACATGGGGGAGACTTATCATAATGGTTAAGGTCTTAGCCTCATAGAAGCAAAGTACAGGAATTGATTCTGATCTCTGGTTATTAGCTAGGCTTACAGTAATTTGCAGACCGATCACCTAGTAACTGGGTCTATATTACAAGATCGAAACTTTAGTTAATCAAATAACTAAAGATCGATCTTGTAATACTGAAACCTAATAATGTCGAATGGCTGATTTAACCCAGGGAAACACTTTCCTTGGCCGTTATGTGAATTATGCCCTTTTCTCAATTTGGAGTGATCTCGGAGTTGGTATATTTAGTTAGGGGGATGTGGGGGGAGAAATCCCTCACTTGAACTGGGATTTAAAGTTTTTTTTTTTTTTTAATGCGGCCAAGGGAAGTGTTTCCCTGGTTTAAATTGGACATTCAACATTGTTAGTTTTCAATATTAGAAGATTGATCTTTAATTATTTGATTAACTAAAGTTGCAATCTTGTAATACAGACCCTGGTAACTACCTATGAACAACATATGTAACCCATTAAAAATTGTTACAGAAGAAAATCAAAATTACATTGAAAAGTGATTCATATGTTTGGAAAGTAAGAAAATGTTTTTTTTTTCTTTTTTTTTTACATTTGAAATGAGGCTGCAATGACAGGTAATCCTTCATAAACTTTTATGACAATTGGATTGCTATAATAAAATAGAAAGTAATCTTTTAATATCATTAGCCTTCTTGTCTGTAGTGTGAGAAAGACAGCAGTTTCAGTCTTATATCGGTATGACAACTCATGAATAATGTGGCATTAATGTTTATTTTAGATACGGTTCAGAGTATATTCTTGGAGATATTGGCATGCACTATATTGAGTATTACTTTCTGCTAAACAATGCACTGACTCTCTCTTAGAAGAAAAAAAGTATCTTTCATATTTTGAGAGTTTGAGATGCATTACTCTGGACACTGATATGGTGAGGCAAAGGATATTAGGAATATTGTTCCAATCAAAGTGCAGAATATTAAACAGTAAACTGATCATCGAACCCAAACCCCATTTAAAGTATTTCTTCACAGCTTATGAACAGCTTTGCATAAAACATAAACACGTTCTTTTGCCATCCTTGGAGGATATCAGTAAGCACAATGGATAAGTAACTGCAAAACAGAACCATCAAAAACTGGCTCGCTACTGATATATGAAATCATTAAATTCTTCATCTACCGCTGTGCTGACACAAGCTATAGCTAGTGATGTGGTGTCTTCTTCCTGGCTCATTTACCTGCCAGCCAAAAAACAAATGGACATTGGCAAGAAGAAAGGGATGAGAGAAAGAGACACCTTATTTATCACAATCACTGCCACATGTAGAAGGGAAAATCAATTTCTCTTAATTGAATAGAGTGACTTATGGTGGGTTATGAGTCCTGACTGGGTAACTGCACTGATTTGATTTTGCAAGAAGGAAAATTAGCATTAGTCTCCTTAAGGATCCTTCTGTTGCTTGGCCTTCACTGCTTATTAAATTATTTTCTGAAAGTGTTATTATGCACGGGTCCTTCTTGAATCAGAGGGTGCACAAAAAAGAGGTTTAAGATTTGTTGACAGAGAGAAATGACAATCTCCACAAGCTGCCTGCTTTCATTTCTCCATCACCCTGATGGCAGTAGTGCTTGAAGTTACTTCTTATGTCATGCATTAGCTACTCATTAAGCTTTTGTGCACGAGTAACCTTTTGTTGTTACAGGAATCATCTAATTGCATTGCCTAGGAAACAACGTAATTCTCCGTAGCCTCAGCTGTTGCTCTTTCCTTTTGTTTCTGTTGTCTTTTCTACTGTCATTCTATTGCAATAGAATTAGCCATTCTGAGTTATACAGAAGAGGATTCATTTATTAGGTTCTGGGTTACTGAAAGCATTTAATAATGACCAAGAGGAAAGGAAGACAAGGTAGACAATATTCTAACAATGACACATATGGAAACATGCAATCTGAATTGTTTGTTTACAGAATCATACTATATCAAAAAGTTATAGTGAAATTTCAAAGGAAAAAAACAATAAACAACATGAACGTTCCTAACATGCAGATATTACTTAAGGTACAGACTGGAAAATATGTAATCTAATCAACAAAAACATAGTTTTTTCTCTTAATCATCTTAATGAAAAACAAAGTTTTGCTGTACATGAAACTACGATGTCTTAAGAAAGTTAAAGTGCCACCGGCAATTATTTTGGCCATAGCAGCATAATGTTTTCAAAAGCTCTAAGTACATCTACAAAGTTCAATACTAACATACCAAAGTGTCTTCTTCTTTCGGCTTTTCCTGGTTAGGGGTTGCCGCAGTGGATCATCTGTCCGCTCATGACTGGCAGTGGAGTTTTACAGTGTTGAGTTGCCAGCCCAGCGCCCAACCTTCCACAGAAGGCACACACACACACACACACACACACACACACACACACAAACACACACACACACACACACACACACACACACACACACACACACACACACACACACACACACACACACACACACACACACACACCTAGGGCCAATTTAGAGTGTCCAATCCACCTACAGCATGTCTTTAGGATGTGGGTAGAAACCGGAGCACCCGGAGGAAACCCACGCAACCACAGGGAGGACATGCAGACTCCGCACAGAAGGCATCCCAGCTGAGAATCGAACCGGAGAACCTCTTGCTGTGAGGCAATATTATGTCTTGATAGCAAACTCAGTTCCCACAATACAAGCACATTTTTTTTTCTTGTTACAATTAATTTATTCTAGGAATAATATATAGCTATATAAAAACTATAAATTTGATTAACTACTGCTTGCTTCTTAGTATAAATGAATTAAGAAAAGAAGAAAACTCTGTTGGAACGAGGAATATTTTAAAGACAGGTGTCACACCATTCTGGGTTACCAATTTATAACTAGCCTAATTCTCAAAACACTCTTTACTGTTACTAAAACACTATCCCCCTTCAGAAAGTAGTATCTAGTACATAAGATTAAAGTAGCATAGCTTCTTAAAAACAAAGCTCATGTATAGCAAGTTTTATGTTAAATCCCTTAGAATGCCATTGCTGGGAATGACTTCCCTTAGTGAAGGCATCTACAACAACTGGAAAGGCTGCTGAAATATCTCACAAAGAGGATTACCAGCCTCAAACAGATGCCTTAGGCAGACCGTCTCAAAAAACTCCAGCTTTCCTCTGCCACATATCGCCTTCTCAGAGGTGATCTCTGCCTAACATACAAAGCTATGTCAAACCCAGAGCTGTTGGACATGCTCCACTTAAAGAAATCTAAATCCCTCTAAGCTACATGCTCTAGGGACCTAAACCTTGTCACCACAATAAACAGAACATGCTGGAGGGATAGATTCCTGTCTCAGAGACTTCCCATACTCTGGAACAAACTACCTATCTATATCAAACAAAGCTCCTCATTAGCACTCTTCAAGAAAAATCTTGATGACTGGATGGGAAATAGGAAATTCAACCCGGGAATTACCTCTGTGGCTCTGCTCAACAGGGGCACAGGAAAATAATTTTCTTGGGTGGCGAAAGCCAGGGGACCTTTTTGGCTAGGGTTATATAGGCCCTAGGGCCAATAGCCTAGTACCTACCTATGGTGCAGTCAGGGCTGGCCTTAGTAATTGCAGGGCCCATTCTGGGCCATTTTGGTGTGGTCCCTAAGCTGCCCCCTACCCTCATATCCCATGTCAACCCTTGTTTAACTTGAACTTCCTTTTTTACCTCCCTATCCTCTCTTCCTCCTAAATTCCTGCAATCTCTGCTCCTTATAGCCTTGTTAGCTCTCCCTTAATGACATGCACACAGTCTTATGAAATACTCCTTGAAAAAAAATATATATATATAAGTTTTCTTTCTCAAGACATTTGCCTATATTACTTTGTATTTACCATGACTTTTTATGTAATATGTGTATTAATTAGCCCTCATTTTACGCCTTACTATTTGAATTGTCTTTCTTCATATAATTTGTTTAATTACTGGAGCTTTTCTCCCCGGGCTTCTACTGAAAATGGACATATATCCAGCTAGACTAGCCCGGTCAACAAATGTAAAATAAAAATAAATAAATAAAAACTAGGCATACCACTCATCTGTCCAGATTTTCACCTCACATTTTTGGTCTGTTAATTAGGTGGTGTTTTTTTTTTTTTTCAGAAAAACAAATACACATGAACAACAGATCAAACATTTAAAACATAGGGGGTGTGCAATTAAAAAATGGTATAGGTAATATTTACTACATCCACTGAAGGTACTTACAGTACATGAAACAGCCTTCTCTGAAGAATAATGGAAAAAACAGATGTAGAAATGGAAGAAGATGTGTGTTAGGCATAAGGAAATCTTAGTGCCGAGCAGAAGGAATACAGATTAAATCTGTATAGAACATAGTAGGCAGAATGGGTTTACTTAACGCTGAGCACAGCTGCAAAGCCACTATATCCTTATCTACGCTTCCAATTTCCAGATGTTTCTACAACTTTTTAGCATAATGCTCTTAAAGTTTATATTACAAATGTAGAATGGTGTAATCACATCATGTTACTACCAAGTCAAGCACAAGAATATCCTGCTCTTAATAAGTGTATATGTGGTGTGGCCCAAAATCAACACGGTCATTTTCACCTATTAAGACAAGCCTCTCATTTTTAGCAAGCTATACATTGTAAAACATGCAAAATGCAAATCCATCATTGTGTGTGTGTGTGTGTGTATGTGTGTGTGTGTGTGTGTGTGTGTGTGTGTGTGTGCGTGCGTGTGTGTGTGTGTGTGTGTGTGTGTGTGTGTGTGTGTAAATATGATATATGTACATGTATAGGCATACCAATTTCAGCACCACAAATAAATTCCAAAAATATATTCCTCAGTGCAATGGATACACAGTAATGGTTTTTATTCACAATAGACTGGTTTCACTTCTACTCACAGCTTCATCAGTATGAATTAGCAGTAAAATCAGTCTATTGAGTGTATATATACACACACACACTCACACACATGCACACATACTCATATATTTAAACATTATACACACACCCACACACACACACACACACACACACACACACACACACACACACACACACACACACACACACACACACATACTGTAGGCTCATAGCACACAGCAGACAGCATGCATACTGTAGGCTCGTAGCACATAGCAGGCCAGGCAGCATGCATACCGTAGAGTCATAGCACACAGCAGACAGCATGTGTACTGTAGGCTCGTACCACACAGCAGGCAGCATGCATCTTTATCTTAACATTTACGACTCAGTCTTTGCTCAAAATCTGTTTAGTTGACAAAATTTAGTTGACTATACAGGTGGTCGATAGGCGTGTGAGACTGCAGAATTCTCACGCTTGGGAAATATGCCTTATTACAAGTATTATGCGATCTTGGTGTTAGTATATATAATTACCAGGGAGTCTGAGGGGCATAGTCCCCCACATTATGGGGCTGCAGATCGGCTTTCTCCATGCAAAAAAAATTTTTTTTTATATTTCTTAAATGCAAATTTTGCATGTGATGAGATTGTTGCTCGATGTACACACAGTAACATACTGACATTTGCAAGTCAATGTTTTGTTGTCGACTTCTGGATGTCAATATTTGGTTGTTTTGTTTAACTTCATTATATCTATATATTTTTTCCTCTCTATGAACGCCAACACAGGCGCACTGACCAATACCCACACCAAAACTGCCTTGCAGTCAACATTATTGTAATGATAATACTAAAACATGAATATTTAAACATTAATACTTCTAGTATGTGACAATGAGCATAGCTATGTAACAAATAATCATGAAATGGTAGCTGGCACATACCACATCTCTCCAGTTACAGTGCAGCTTTACAGCTTAGTAGGTGCCATGGCACTGCTCACCTGCTCAGAACCACCAATAAGCAGTATACCTCGAACACTCAATGAAATTCCATACAGCAACGTTGCCACTTTCCATTCACTGACACACATCTCAGACACTCCTTTCCTACAGGAAAAGGAATGGGGATACTGACAGATACATCTTATAAATCCTGTGCTTAGAAAGTTTACTACACTCCTTCCTAACCTTAAATATCCCTTACTAAGAATCACTGACAAGCCACCTTACATTCTAGCCAAGTAACCAGTTCTGCATAAGTAACATTGTTTATCATCCCACCCTCTCTTCTCCATCCATCTTGGTAATTACATCTAAACTACCTCAAAGGGACAACCCCTAGCAGGCATTCAGAGACAAAAATGTCTACCAACGGCAAACCAATTTTTTTGCATTATATATACATTTTGCTAAAATGAAAATAACATTACAGAAGCCAGCCTTGCACATAATGTACAAACTTAAGTGTTAACTGCATACTGTTGCTTTTCTTTCGGCTTTTCAAAGTTAGGGGTCGTTACAGCGGAACTCCGGTCCACTAATGATTGGCAGTAGATTTTTAAGGTGCCGAGGTGCCAGCTCGATGCCAAACTTTCAACGAAGGCATGCCCATTCACGCATGTCTTCAACAGAAAGTTAAAATTCTGTGGAAAACTTATCTAAATACAGTCTTTGACAATAGGTGCAATGGCTTTGTGTTGATTCAGTTCTTTGTCACATATCGATGGGTTTCATACCTATAAAACAGTGGCATGTGAAATGAGAGCAGTCTTTATTTATTCAGAGACATAATACATGAATTATTATAAAAACTATTTACATGTTTATTCTTAGTTGCAACATGCCAGTCTAAATTCTATAACTGATCATTCTTTGTTTCTGTTAATTTCATTTTGGTGAGTAATTGTGGGTAGCTGTACCGACTCATTCTCTTGTCAGTGTAATATCTTTCTATTGTCTCTTACAGATTCCATCTACATTGTCACCTGAAGTGACAAGCTTGATGGATTGGCAGAATCTCACATAAACAGCAAAAAAGAATATGAATGAAATAATGTCCTGCTTTCAGATTTTTGAGACAGTAACAATATAAGACTACAATAAGTGCACTCAAAACATAAGTTGGAAGAATGCAGGATATTCTCACATGTTGACTATGGTTTAAAAATTGCACACACACACACACACACACACACAGACACACACACACACACACACACACACACACACACACACACACACACACACAAAGATGTGCAGGTCTGCACATATGTAAGTGTCTGTGTGTGCGTCTGCACATCTGTTTGTGTGTGTGTGTTCTAGTTTTATATGCAGACATATGTATATATATATATATATATATATATATATATATATAGAGAGAGAGAGAGAGAGAGAGTGTTAAGTATAGATATGGATGCCTAGAGAGATGCACTGATACACAGATACATAGACAAAAGAGATACAGAATTACAAGGCAAGTCCACAGGGATGAGAGACAGACACAGTAGATACAGTGATGTTACAAGGATGAAATGGGGAAGGATTCATACATTATTTTTCTTCACTGCCAAGAATTACTCATGGAGTACAGTTTAGAAAGACAAGATATGATGATGCATTTACACAATATATAAAAGTCTGAAAGATATACATATCCTATCAATGCACATTGAGAAAGGGGAGTGACAAAATGTTTATCTTTGTTGTGATGCAGAAATGTTAATTTATTACTACTGCTACACATACATCAAGGTCTTAAAGCCATCTATACACTTTTTCAAACAATCATAACTACTCAAAGCATATTTCGTTCACTTTAACTAGGCATTTTGTAACACGAAAACAAAAAAAGAAAACAAATAAAGAAGCTCCAACTCTGTACATGCAAAAGTGCACACACATAGTAACTAACACAAAAACAACTGTATCCACAGAACTCATGCAAGAGTGTACACACACAGTAACTAACAGAAAAGCAACTGTATCCACACAACTCATGCAAAAGTGTACACACACAGTAACTAACACAAAAACAACTGTATCCACAGAACTCATGCAAGAGTGTACACACATAGTAACTAACACAAAAACAACTGTATCCACAGAACTCATGCAAGAGTGTACACACACAGTAACTAACAGAAAAGCAACTGTATCCACACAACTCATGCAAAAGTGTACACACACAGTAACTAACACAAAAACAACTGTATCCACACAACTCATGCAAAAGTGTACACACACAGTAACTAACATAAAACAGCTGTATCCATACAACTCATGCAAAAGTGTACACACACATTAACTAACAAAAACAACTGCATCCACACAACTCAGACCCTAGAAATGCAATTAATGAAGTTATCTTCGTGTTTTTAAATAATCAAATCAACCAATAAAAGTTGATATAGAGTAAACTGCAACCTACCAATCAATGAAACATGTTTCAACCAGAAAAGAGACTTGAAACTAAATTTTTACACTAAGCTGAGTAAAAGCAACTAAAGTAAATGTGTAAATTATACAACAAAGGATAATAAAACATTAGTACTAAATCAAAACAAAAACATTAATAAAGACTAAGGGCCAGATTCAATAACATCTACAGTATGTGTACACAATGTGTATTGAGAACATCCCTACCACATTTTTTGTGCTTCCTAGTCACTCATAAAGATTACACTAAGTGTACATGTAGTGTACACTTTGTGGTAACCTTTATGAATCGTTGTCAGTATTTAAATCTGGAAGAAAATCAGAAGGAAAACTAAAATTAGGAGGAAGAAGATGTGAGTTATGACTGTGTTATCTGTTCACTCAAAATGGTATACCCTTAGTGTAGGTGTCCTACACACTGAACAAATCCCATTGAAAACAAATACAAAATAATTATGCAAACTAAAAAAAAAAGACAACAATAAATATATTGGCTTCTGCTTAGTTTGAAAAATTATTTATCGAGTGTTTTAGTATTAATTAGCTCATTCCATGACTCAGGGCTTTCCACTTATCACAAAATTTGTTCTACGAGCCTACTGTAGGATCACTTAGCACACAGCAAACAGCATGCGTATTGTAGGCTCATAGCACACAGCAGACAGTATGCATACTGAAGGCTCGTAGCACACAGCAGACAGCATGTATACTGTAGGCTCATAGCACACATCAGACAGCATGCATACTGTAGGCTCGTAGCACACAGCAGACAGCATGCATACTGTAGGCTCGTAGCACACAGCAGACAGCATGCATACTGTAGGCTCGTAGCACACGGCAGACAGCATGCATACTTCAGGCTCGTAGCACACGGCAGACAGCATGCATACTGCAGGCTCACAGCACACAGCAGACAGCATGCATACTGTGGGCTCGTAGCACATGGCAGACAGCATGCATACTGTAGGCTCATAGCACACAGCAGACAGCATGCATACTGTAGGCTCGTAGCACATAGCAGGCCAGGCAGCATGCATACCGTAGGGTCATAGCACACAGCAGACAGCATGTGTACTGTAGGCTCATACCACACAGCAGACAGCATGCATCTTTATCTATATCGTCTGATTATTAGACAGATATAAATGAGGCAATACAAAATGGGAGGAATCTCATAAGAGAATAGAAAGTTTTATTTCTACAGTTTCTTTTTCTTTCTTTATTCTTTTTTTTTTTTTTTTTTTGCTGTTAGCAAGATAAATCCCCTATGAAAAACTGACTCTTTTTAACTGTGAGCCCAGAAGATAGCATGGTTAAGTGACTTGCTGAAAGTCAATGAGTACACAAATGGAGGATTTTGAAATCAAATTCTTGATTACAGGATAAAGTCTGCTAGTTTGCCGCCTTAATCCCCTGTGGTAAACTGTTAGGCTAGTATGGGAAAAGTACAGTTTTGTACCTACCATAAATGTAGATGTCCGAACTGGATAGCATCTGCAGTCATAACAACTGGGTTGTCCTGTCGTCAGGCAGCCCTTCGGTCGGCCGGATTCCAAAGTCTGGGTCCGGCTTCGGCTGATGTCGCACTCCACCCGACATCATCTCTGCTGGTCTTCGGGTATAAAGGCATCAGCCGACGCCATTTTCCTCAGTGTTTCTTGCCCCAGATGCCAGTTGCCCTCTTGGAAGGCTAAATTTTGGATAAATGCCAATGTTTCCAAAAAGATAGAAGGCAAACACAAAAATAAGCATGTATGTACATATATACAAACAAATACACCATAAGAGACTCCCCACCAGCTAGCTATTAGGAGGGTAAATACCCTAGGAGTACCACAGAGGGAAGGAGGAGGGTAATCCTGACTGCAGATGCTATCCAGTTCGACATCTACATTTATGGTAGGTACAAAACTGTACTATGTCCTTCATGGATGCATCTGCAGTCATAACAACTGGGTAGAATACCATAGCCAACTAGGGGAGGAGGAAGAAAAAATTATGGTGTGGTTAGGATCCCTTGCAGTACAGCAGTGGCAAACCCTGCTCGGGATCTGGAATACAGATGTAAATTATAATGCTTGGCAAATGTATGCACGGAGGTCCAAGTAGCCGCCTCAATAATGTCCTTGGTTGCCACTCCTCATAAGAAGGCTGTGGTAGTGGCTGTTGCCCTTGTAGAATGAGGCCTTATGTTCTGTGGAATTGGTTTTCCATGGAAGGAGTAACAGAATCGTATGCAATTTCCAATCCATTTGGAGATTGTCTGTTTGGAAATTGCTTTTCCTTCCCTTCCTGTTGCATAGGCCACAAAAAGCTGGTCAGTTTTTCTGTTACTTTTGGTTCTGTCCAGGTAGTAGCGTAGCTGTCTATGTACATCCAAGGTATGCAGCATTCTTTCCCCTCTGTTTTGTGGATTGGGGAAGAAGGTAGGTAGGTGGATTGCCTGGTTTAAAGACACTCTGGATACCACCTTAGGCATAAATGTAGGATTAGTTCTCATGGACACCCTATCTTGGTGGAAGATTAGGAAGGGTTGTACTGCCATTAGGGCCTGAAGTTCAGAAACCCTCCTTGCTGAGGTAATTGCCAGTAGGAAAGCAGTTTTCCATGACAGGTGCTGTAGATCTGCTGTTGCTGCTGGTTCAAAAGGAGGGAGTGTCAACTTTTCTAGCACAAAGTTCAAGTCCCATGCTGGCAATGGTGGTTTCCTAGGAGGTTTTACATTCTTGATCCCTCTGAGGAACTGCCTGAGTAGAGGATGTGAAAAGACAGGTGGATCAAAGCTGTATTCTGCTGAAATAGCTGATGCATGTATCTTGATGGAGGAATAGGACAGGCCTGTATGTAGAAGCTCTGCCAAATACTCCAGAATGTTAGCAATATCTATATTCGACACATCTTTTCCTCTTTCAGCACTCCAAATGACAAACCTTTTCCATTTTCCTGCATAGTTCCTTCTTGTTGAAGGTCTGCGGGCTTCCAGGATAATGTCTTTAACCCTTTGGGAAAGATCTGAATTAGTTGCTGCTATGTGATGTTCCATGCAGTCAGTTGCAAAGTTTTTAGGTTTGGATGCATGATGCTGTAGTTGTTCTGAGTTAACATCAAAGGCATCAGGGGTATTGACCACATTTTCTCCCGAGACATGCTCCTCAGCAATGGGTACCAGTGTTGTCTTGGCCAGTTCAGAGCTATCAGGATTATCCTTGGACGTTCCTCCTTGATTTTTAGTAATACCCTGTGTATCAAGGGAAGAGGTGGAAATGCATATGCTGTCAGACCTTTCCAGCTGAAGGAGAGCGAATCCACCTTCCATGCAAGTGGGTGGAATGTCCTTGTGCAGAATTTTTTGAGCTGGTGATTGAGAGGGAAGCGAATAGATCTATCTGTGGCATTCCCCATTTCTTTGTGATGGTCTTGAAGATGTCCGGGTGTAGCATCCATTCGTGAGCATCCGAGGTGGTTCTGCTTAACATGTCTGCTAGAGTGTTCTCCTTTCCCGGTACAAATATTGCCTGTAACTGGATGTTGTAGCTGAGTGCCAGGTTCCAAAGGTCCAAAGTCATTCTGCATAGGGGTATGAATGAGTGCCTCCCTGCTTGTTGATGTACCACATGACTGTGGTGTTGTCTGTCCTTATCATCAAATGGCCTTCTTTGAGAAATGGTCTGAATTTTTGGATTGCCAGTTTTACTGCCAGCATTTCTTTTTGGTTGATGTGCAGGTGTAGCTGGTCCTGAGTCCACAATCCTTGTACGCATTTGTCCAGCATGTGAGCCCCCCATCCTAGGTCTGAGGCGCCTGTTGTGATGGTTTGGCTTGCTCGAAAGTTGTGGAAGGGTAGGCCTGGGTTTGACTGGCATGCTTGAGCCCACCATAGGAACTCCTGTTTTAGGCATGGGATTAGTGGTATTTCTGCTTCTAGGCTGTGCCTGTGTTGGGACCATAAATTCTTTAGGTACCACTGTAGCTTTCTCATATGCAGTCTGGCATGTGGGACCAAGATTATGCATGATGCCATGAAGCCCAAGGCCTGCAGAACTTTTCTTGCTGTTAGCTTGTTCTGTTTTGTTAATGCCAAGAAGTATAGAGGGAGTTCTTTTTGTTTTTCTGCAGTTAGGAATGCCATTTGTTTTACTGTGTCCAATTCCGCGCCCAAGAATGTCCTTGTTTGGGATGGTATCAGCCTTGACTTTTGTAGATTGACTGTGTATCCCAGGGCTTGTAGCAAGTAAATGACCCTTTGTAAATCTGTTGTCAGCTTGCTTTTGTTGTCCGCTTGTAGCAGGCAGTCGTCCAGGTATGGATATATTTGGATTCCCTGTAGTCTGCAGTGGGCGATTACTGATGCCAGGCATTTTGTGAATACTCTGGGCGCAGTAGATAAGCCAAAGGGCAATGCTGAGAATTGATAATGCTCTGATCCTGCAAGAAATCTGAGGTATCTTCTGCAATTTGGTCGAATGGGGACGTGCAGGTATGCCTCCTTGAAATCTAGAGTTACCAGCCAACACTCCTTGCCCAGCATGGGAAGAAGTTGCTGTAGAGTCAGCATTTTGAATTTTGGGACAATGATGTATGTGTTTAAGATGGACAGGTCGAGAATAGGTCTCCAACTTTTTTCTTTTCTTGGAACTAGGAATAGTCTGGAGTAGAATCCTTTGCCCTGTTCTGTTATTGGTACTCTTTCCACAGCTCTCATCTTTGTTAATTGCATTATCTGCTGTAGAGCTTCTATTTTTTGATTTGGAGGCAGGTTTGGCATTCCTCTTTTGACTGGTAAAGTGTGGAAGTGGAACCGGTATCCTTGGTCTATGGTTTGCAAAATCCACTTGTCTTTTGTGATATAGTGCCAATTTTTCGAAAATAAGGCTAACTTTCTGCCTAATGGTGCTGCTATTTACTCCCTGGTAGGCGGAGTTAGAGTCAAGTCACTGTGATTGTCCTGTTGCAGTGGTAGTGGTTGTGTCTGTGCCTCTGTTATTACCTTGCCACTGTCGTCCTCTGTAGGCACCTCCTCTGGATTGATTTCTGCCTCTGGAACGTCTATTCCTGCCCCTTTGGGATCTTGTGGAGTCAGGAAAGGACCAATTTTTGGCAGGCCAGTTACTGCTAAACCTTGGGGGCTGAACCTGTAAGAAATCTTTAACTGTTTGTACAGATTTTGCCTTTTCTTCCATTTTCTTCATTACCTGCTGGGCAGGTGTACCAAATAAACTGGCCTTATCCATAGGAGCATCTAATAGCTTAGCTTTAACATGATCCGGTAAGACCTGCTCTTTCAACCATGCATGTCTTCTTATCACTGTGCCAGTCATGGCTGATCTAAATGAAGCCTCCAGTGCATCATAGCCACATTTTAAGGAATGGTTACTAACCTGTTGTATGTTATTTACCATTTCTAATACATATTTCTTATCTATAGAGTCATCAGAGGATAGCTTTTTAGTTAACTGATCAAGCATAAACTCTTGGTATTGTATCATGTGAAACTGACAGTTTAAAGCTCTAGCTGAGAGAGTAGCAGAGGTGTAAACTTTTTTGCCCCATCTGTCTAAAGACCTGGATTCCCTTTCTGAAGGTATAGGGTTTTTTGTTGTGGTCGAGGCTACTGCCTTAGGCCCCTGGGAAATAGTTTCGCGCTCCGCCAGTGGGGCCTTGTATAGGTGGTGATGAGTGTCTGGCACCCTGTAAAATCTATCAGGTTTGGCAGGGGCTGGAGGTAAAGAATCAGGAGCAGTGCAGACATCATTAAATGCATCATCCACAACAGGCAAAACAGGAGGGATAGCTAAGGGCCTATGTTGTGGTAAGTGCAGAAAAGTCCTAAGCCTTTTTCTTGAATCTGAGAAATCTTGTCCCTGCCATTGGAATTGCTCTCTCATGGCATGTAAGGTTTCCCCAAAGGAAAATTCCTCTGGTGGAGAGGCAGCTGGAATGGATTCTTCAGCATCAGAGTCTTCATAGGTAGAAAAAGGATCCTCTGGCTGTTCTGCAATGTCGGAGTCATCCGCAGAATCATCAGAGGACACTGGCTCGGGGGGCTCTGTCCTAGGTCTCTTTTCTGGTGGCTGAGAGGCCCTATCTGGGTGAGATTGGGATCCCCTAATTAAAGATATTAAATCTTCTGCCAGAGTAAGCATTTGTGAACTGGAAGCGGGCCTGTGTGAGGGAGGTTTAACAGGCACTGACTTAGCAGATTTGGCTGCTTTAGCCCTGGCAAAGGCCTTGATGGACATGGCTGCAGGGGGTCTTGCAGCACCACGTGCTGGGGTAGAGACATCCAAAGGGATGGTGTCAGATAACTCACTAGAAGCCACAGTTGTAGGCAAAATTTCTGAGGCCGATTCAGGTAAAGTAGCGGGAGCCTCAGTAGTAGTCATGGATTCGGCTGAAAATTGACCAGTTTTCTCGGTTTCGGCCGAAACCGAGACACTCGCGGCTTGCTTGACCGTGGTTTCGGCCGAAACCGCGGGCCGCGAGTGTCGGTCTTTTTCCTTGCGTTTTTTGACAATTTGGGTAGTCGGAGGATCCGACGGCATAATGTACGCAAAGTCTGAGCCGAAAAACTGTTCAGCAAACTCCGACCAACGCCTTAGCGTTCGTCGGTTGAAGGAAGCACAGGCCGAACAGGCTGCTACGTCGTGGTCTGGGCCTAAGCAAGGCAGACAGTAAGAGTGGAAATCTTTATGAGGTATTTGTTTCCCACAAGTTAAACAGTTATTGACTTTTTCTGACATCGGCTGAGGCAAGAAAGAGTCCCCAACGGGGTACTTAGCTTTTTAGAAGTCTTCGAAGTAGTATTCGGTAGTAGTAATCTCTGGATCTGACCGACCGGCACTTGCGAACAGCTTCTGCTTCGGGCACCACGCGGCAAGAAAGACTGAGGAAAATGGCGTCGGCTGATGCCTTTATACCCGAAGACCAGCAGAGATGACGTCGGGTGGAGTGCGACATCAGCCGAAGCCGGACCCAGACTTTGGAATCCGGCCGACCGAAGGGCTGCCTGACGACAGGACAACCCAGTTGTTATGACTGCAGATGCATCCATGAAGGACATCAAGTGAAAGATACACAAAAAGATCACAGAAGGTAGCAAATATGAAATAGGGTAAAGATACTTTACTGAACTGTTAACATACTGCTGTTTATAATGAAGTAAACAAGGTAAGTGGCAGATATTTGTTTAATTTCTGTACTTGTTCTCAGAGGCTTTATAATAAAACTGAATATGTACAAAAAAATCCCTTAAATTTCAACACGAGTAAAGGGACAGTGGGCAGACTCTTAAGTCTAGTTATGTGTGTGTCTGTGTATATGTACGCACACTCGCGTGAACGTGTGTGTGTGTGTGTGTGTGTGTGTGTGTGTGTGTGTGTGTGTGTGTGTGTGTGTGTGTGTGTGTGAGCGCTAACATGCATGTGTGAGTAAATAACACTGTATATGGGATACACAGTGATAAATATCAAGACAGGAAAAGAAACTTGGCAGGTAGCACTGCAATTGGGTAAAATGCTTCTAATGGCATGTCAGAGAGAGAGGAATCATTGTACTTGACACAGCTCTGTTAGTAGTGGATGCAAAAGGATTTCCTTGTATCTGCCAGAACTGCTCACTATGTGCTGAGCATTAATGTTCAACATGAAGACATCACCCTCTTAGGGTACCACGTGACACACACAGACACACAGATACACAGACATTCACACACAAGAAACAAATGAGGAAAACAAATCTTATAGTGTGCCTCTCTGGAATGTAGTTCAAAAATTTGTCATATAGCTTTCTGAAATGTAATGAAAGAAGAGTTAACAGGGGAGTAAACAAGAGGAATTACGGTCCTTCAGTGAGAAAGACGCACACAAATGGAACTGGGTCATTACAATGTTGCCTTCAAATCTTAGCTTAGTCTCATAGACTTTAGTAGGAAAATGCCTTAGTGATCATCTTACATTGACAGCATAGAAGCGTCTGCTGAGCAGCAGTCAGCACAGATTTACTTTATAATCCACTGTACTGCAACTCTATGGCTGGCTTATTCTGATGTCACTCAGTGTGACAGCTCCCACCCACATAAAGCAAAGCAAGGTCTGTTTCAGTGCCACACAATTTAATAAATGTTTTAAAGCAAAAAAACAAAAAACAAAATCTGAGTAATTACTACTGAAATGGTCATCAGTATTAATCATTTATTTTAATGTTAATTTTATGGCACATATAACTCAACTTTCTATCTCCAGATTGTGAAATACTACCTGCCATAGTGTGCAAAAAATGGGCTTACTAACAAATTCAACTACAAAGCTCACAGCATTGTTACAATGTGCTGCTTTATACATATAAAAAGTTATTTTGATTAATTAATACGATTCAGTATAATTTTCCATGGATAACAGTTACATCACTTCTTAAAAATGAATGTGGGACAGAACTTTTCAATGTAGAACAAGAGGAACATGGACTCTTTAAGACTAAAATGAGAAACGTTCCTCATAATGAGGTACATTTGACAGGTATGAGGAATCGGTTCTGATGCTAAAGGATCTATTTTAAAGGACTCACTGCCATGATATAGTTTAACTGTAGATTGCTGGAGGGTAAAGCCAGAGTTGTTTAACTTATACACAAGTGTAAATGTACTGAACAACCTCAAATGGAACTGCCACTAATAACTGCTATTATACTTTAATATTTTTTAATATAGGTTTATTTTTATTTAGTTTCTTGCTGTGTTTGTCTGGTGGAGGAAGAAACACAACGACAAATATGCTAGTTCAGAGGTTCTTGGACTTTGTCATTGCAAATGCTCTGGAACAGCTAGTCAACACACCCACAAGAGGCTCAAATTTACTGGACATAGTACTCACTAATATGGCAGGGCATAGCATCCCTCGTGTGATGTCCTTCCTGGTAAGATTGAATCATAAATCAGTCTCATTCCATGTATAAGACAAGATATCCTATCAAGCTCAAAAACACTTATTTTTTCAAAGACAAACTACCTCTTACTGAGTGATGGTATAAGAAAAAGCAGATAAACCAATCCACAGATACTATTTAATGTAAGCGCTTTCGTACATAAAATCCATGCACTTCTTCAGAGAAACTAATCCACAGATACTATTTAATGCAAGCACTTTCGTACATAACATCCATGCACTTCTTCAGACGAAGAAGTGCATGGATTTTATGTACGAAAGCGCTTACACTAAATAGTATCTGTGGATTGGTTTCTCTGCTTTTTCTTTTTTGTAAACAGTTTTGTGTTTTCTTTTGGATTTTTCTGATGGTATAAGAAGTTTCAAAGTCCTTTCAAACACAGATAATATGGTTTCCTATGAAGAATTGTACACCAATGCCTTGCATAACCACTTAAGCAGTTGTATAGCACTGGCTGTACCTGACCAGATTAAAACCAGGTCTTCAGAAAAAACAAGCCACCCTGGTGGACATCTAGTATAAATAGGCTATACAACAACAGAAAGAAAATAATGTCCATGAACAAAAGGGAACTGGCTCAGCAGAGGAAGAAATTTTTCTCTAGCTTAAAAAAAAAACAAATTAGAGATCTTGTCAAGTCCAATACAAAGCTAATTATGAAGCAAAAACAGCATCCCTAGCTAAGAGTAATCACAATGCATTATTTAACTGTGTCTAAAATCTAAAAGGGAATATCCAGATATGCACTAATCTGTTGTGGATGGCACCACCAATACTCAGTTGGAGGTAATAGCCAACCTGCTACCTGACAGATTTGGGGCAAACTTCACCCCACTGTCCCCTCCAGTCATCCTGAATAGTACACCTGCCACCATTCCTCAGCCCATTATCTCAAGACAGCAGGTCATCTCAGTGCTCTCCAAGGCCAAAAGCATGGCTTCAATGGGACCAGACACCATCCCAGGCTGCCTTCCAAACAAGATAAAACATGACTAGTATCCTTGTTTTAACCACAGCCTGTGAACTGGCTATGTTCCAGCAGAATGTAGGACAACAACAGTAATCTCTCCGCACAAAGGGGGACCATCAACTGACCCAGGGAATTATACACCCATGAGCTTTTTTACACAACCATTTAGTGCTTTCGTCCTCAGTAAATGAAAAATATGTTAATAAAACTCAGTTGTAAAATCTAGCTATAAATAACTAAATACATATTTTAAGAACTTAACTGGCAGCTAAAAACAAATGTCACTACAAGTCCCAGTCTCGATGAAACAGTATCAATCAGCAGCTTATTAAAATTAATAGCTGCTTTTTTCTGTAATTTCTATGTCCACATTATTTTTTTTAGATGCATATAAAGTTTGTATATTATATAACATCAGGAGTATTTACTTGTGTGTTTTAAACCATTTAATTGCATTAAACTATTATTTTTTAAGTGTTAGGTTGCCATTAGTAAGTTTTCTAAATTTATTGATTTATTTACTTATAGATAAATTTTACAACCTACTTTTATTAACATATCGTTCATTAGTAATCTAGTATAACTGTTACTTCACTTAAGTTTTTAAGCAGTAATTCACAAACTCTTTCAGTATAAGCTGCATCTTTGATGCATGTGCTTTTAAATTATTTTTGTTAATTGATCAATTCAGAAAATGGGAGGGGTTTGCCGTGTATTTAAAGCAAGTGCATTATGTAATCTGTATTCTGATGAAGTCCATATTACTCAGGAAGAAAGTGCCAAATACTACTGTGGTGTCCTAGATGTGTGCATGCTTCTAAATCCAGTCTACCTAGCGGCTACTTACATAAGAGTTAAAATGCAACAGTTTGCTTATACCTGTTTATCGGACCTATCTGCAAGCTGCCTCACAATTTAACAGGACTCTTAAAGTTTCAGCTTTCTAGTGTCTTACAAGCACCCAGTTCAGTCAACCTAGTGGCTACTTACACCTTCTACCTGTATAACTATATGCAACTAATAACCAATATAACCAGCCCCAACAATAAAACATGGGGTGGCTCAATTCTGGATTGGATAATCGTCTCCGATCCTAACAAAATCTCCTACTCCAGCACACTACCTAACAGTATTCGTGACCACTGACCAGCCTTTATAACTTGTAAGACCACCTCAGTCCTAAGCACACACCAAGTTTAGCAAACCAAACCAGAGACTTATCTCACTTCTCCCCCAACACCTTTAATGAAATCTTACAAAGGATCAACTGGACTTCACTTAAATATCTCCCTCTCCATGACGGTGTTGAATTCTTCAATTCAGCATTTCTTAGAATTTTAAATAGTTTAGCCCCACCTCGACTAAAAAGAGTAAAAGCTAAACAGGCAACCTGGCTTACTAAACACACAAAGCAAATTATGTCTGCTAGGGATAAAGCTTGGAAAACCTGGCAAAAAAATAAAATCCTAATGACCTCATTCAATATAAACAATTACACAACCAGGTAAAACAACAAGTGATTAAAAATAAAAAAGAACACTTCCTAAGCATTCAAGACCAACACAAACTAAAACCAAAGAAATTTTGGAGCACAATCAATTCCCTACTCCTTCTAGGTAAAAATAATCCTTGCCGTAATCCAGATAAAACTCCCACTGAGATAGACTCGCACTTCAATTCATATATTATTGACACCATAGCTAAACTCACCTTCCCACTTATAGACCACTGCCCACCTGAACCTCCCACTGCCCACCTGAACCTTCCACTTCACACTCCTCTATTCTCATTCTCACCTATGCCAACTTCCACTATAAAAAAACTACTTTATAAACTCAAACCTTGTACTAATGCACCAGACAATTTACCCGCTGAATTTCTACAACTATCTGCAAACTCCATTCCTATCCTATCAGCATACTCCTCAACATATCTATTCAGGAGTCCAGTATTCCAAACATACGGAAGAAAGTATTTGCTCTTCCACTCTATAAAGGTGGCAACAACTCTGATATCTCTAATTTCTGACCCATTGCTATCTTCTCTCCCATCTCTTAAATATTAGAAAAATGTATTCACACTCAACTCCTTAACTATCTTGTCCAAAACCAGATAGTTTCTCCCACACAGCACGGCTTCAGGCCAGGTCATAGTACCTGCACTGCTCTTTTATCATTTATGGACACAGTAAACAGGGCTTGTGATGCTGGTTACATAGCTTCCTCACTGTTACTAGGTCTCACTAAGGCCTTCGACACAGTTTCACATCCCCTTCTGCTCATAAAACTCACCAACTTAGGTGTCTCACCCCATATCCTAAACTGGTTCTCAGACTATCTCAGCAATAGGCAACAATCCACCAAATGGCAACACTCCTTTTCACCTTTTCTCAACACAACCACAGGTGTACCTCAAGGATCTATACTAGGTCCTCTCCTTTGCAGTATACTCATTAACAACTTCCACACCACCCTTATCCATGGCACAGTTATCCAACATGTAGATGATTCTACAATCATCTGTACTGCCAAATCTATATCTGAGTTATGTCTTACCCAAAATGCTTTCACTTCAACCGAAACTTCGATGTCAGACAACTATCTCGCTCTAAAAAACAATAAAACCAAACTTCTAATATTCCCTCTCAAAAAACTACCGCTCTGAACAAGAATAAGTTTTCTGTCCAATCCCAAAATAACAGATTGAAGTTGTTTCAAGTATCAAACTGCTAGGAGTTATTACTGATGAAAATCTAACATCTTGACCTCCATATCCACACCAACATCAAAAAAAGAACACATCGAAAATTAGATACCCTCTATAGATACAAAAAACTACCTTAATATTACTGCTAAAAAAGCCTTAGCATCATCCTTCCTGCTAATATTTCTACTATACAGTGCCTTAATCCTCACCAATATCCAGTACTCCCTGAAAACCAAACTGAACAACAAGATTGCCAAATCTGTAACAAGCTGGAAAAACTCAGCACGCCATTGCTTATCTGTAGAACAGCTAAACTGGCTCGAACTTACACACTACCTCACTTATTCACAATTAACCCCTGCACATAAACTCATATACAAGCCTTCAACTTGCCCCTCCCTCTCCTCCTTATTGACTACATACCACCCTAACAGGTCACTACGATACAAAAACACAATGATGTTGAAAGTTAAAAAACCTAACCTTACAGCTGGTCAAATGCTGTACTCTTTAAATGTCTCCGAACTATGGAATGCCCTCCCACATTCTATCAGAACAATCAGTGATCCTGCTCTCTATAAGAAGTCTCTCAGATCACACCTCTCTCTGACAGTGTACGTGTACCAAAACAGAATCTCCTAACACCTGATCCACTACTATATCCCTCTACAATATCACTACTTAGGAGCTCTCTCTGACTTGCTGAATTCAACTGCTTATGCCTTCAAAACTCCAACAAGTAACAATCAAAACTGCTACCCTACATGAGTAACTCCATCCTCAATGATACTGAATAGAGCTGAAGTTTCTTTAGTCTGGCAGAATAAGACATATGTTGAGACCCTTGATCTCTTCTTGAGGTGCTTTGTTGTGGTTCTCCCAGCTGTTGCAAATGCAGGTGAGGTACATACCAAATGGGCATTGTACTCAATCATGGGTCTGATGAGGGAGGGAAGGGGTAGGTACAATGATCCTTGGTGTTTGCTTTAACATCTGAGAAATAAATGCTAAACAAGAGGGGTTGATTTTAACTTTATGGGTTCTGTCCTTTAGCCAGTTGCAACCCATCTCTACACATGGGGGTTTACATTTAAGCTGTTTGAGCTTATCTGATGTCTCTGTTTATGAGTTCCATAATGATTCTTTCCATAGCTTTTGCAGACCCAGCTTCGCTATGGGGGCAGTAGTTAGTTTGGGGTCTGTAGAGGCACCCCCCCTTGTGGGTGGGACCACTGTTGCTGCACGCCAGTCAGGTACATACATATCTGGCTAAGGCTAAAATAGCATTAGTGTTTTTTTATTGTTGTGAACCAACTCTGAGCATATCTGAGGGTTTCTGCCCAGGTTTCTAACATAGCTGAAAAAAGGCTTTGTGGTTATCCTCCATGCTGAGGAGTGCATCAAGTGCCTGCATCTTGAGATTGTTCACAACGTTGATGTGTCATGTGTAATGTTTGTAATTAACTTGCACCATTGTGTTAATATTTATTTACATGTGTTGAGACTGTATGTACACTGTACATTGTGGTTTTTCTTGTATGCACTCTTAATGTTATGGGGAGCTTTTCTTCCCGGGCCTCTACTGAAAATAGGCTCACCTAGTCCCAGCACACTTTTTCTGGTTAACAAATGCAATAAATAAATAAATGGCTGAGTAAAAATGCTATTATATTGCTACTCTGCTATGTCCTGTTTGTTTCCTTCCAGTGTGTTGGTTTGTGGTTTGTCTTGTCTTGGATTTTGACATTTTGAGGCCCATACGTTTAACTAGCCTCATCTGCAAGGCCATGGAAAGAATCATTATGGACCTTATTAACAAGGATATAGGTAATCTCCAAACTCTGGACCCAACCCAATTTGAATTTCTTAAAGGTAGTTCATGCTTGTTAAACATGGCTGACTTCTTTAGAAAATCACCAAGGCCCTGGATGAGGAAAAAACAGTAGATACCACCTATCTTGACCTAGCCAAGGCATTTGACACAACCCCCAGTCAGGTATTGTGGAGAAACTCTCCCAATTGGGAATTAACCCCTACATTATCAAATGGGGAGCCAAATGGCTCCTCAACAGGACACATACTGTCAAATGGGTGACTTCACGTCTAACAAAAGACCAGTCATCAGTTGTGCTGGGCTCCTTACTGTTTGGATTTTATTTCTCAGAAGCCAGGCAAACTCGGATGGTCTGTGGCCATCAAAGCTCACTGACAATTGCAAATTGGGAGCTATCACTGAGTCCCCAACAATGTTAATATACTACAGACAGGGTTAGTGCAGGCAAATGATTGTTGCCAAAGCCACAGATTAAAGCTAACTGCAAAAAAATGCATTATTATTCCCCTTGGGAAAGCTGACATCCCTGTTAATTACATTATAGACAGCACCCCCTTAAATGTTGCCCCAGTTGTACGTGATCTGGGTACTCAGGTTGACAGTAATCTGAACTTTGACTACCATGTATCCACATTATTTAGGAAATCCTTCTATGTGGTACATCTTACAAGTAAAAGCATACATATAAGACTGTTATACTCAGCCGTCATCAAACCAATAACTGAGTACAATGCTCCCTTTTGCATGTACCTCACCAGACACCTGCAACAACTGAAGAGACCACAGAGGTTTCTCACCAAGAAATTACAGGGTACATAAAACAAGTCTTACATGGAAAGACAGAAAGCCCTGTCACTGCATCCTGTCTCCTACAGGTTGCTAAGGTGTCACCTGTGCCTGGCTTACAGGGCAATCTCTGACCCAGCCCTGATGGAAATACTACATATTCGTAAATCAAACTGCACGAGGGATACTCACTCCAGGGATTTTAACCTAGCCTCTAATATGAACAGGTAATTCTGGAGAGATAGATACATCTCCCAGAGACTGCCACTCCTCTGGAAAAATCTTCCAATTCACATGAAACTGAGCACCTCCCTGACCCTCTTCAAAGGCAACCTAGATCAATGGATGGGTGACCACAAATTCAATCCTGGGGTGGCACCCATATCCTCCTGGACAGAGGATGTTGGGATTAACTATTATAGATCCTTAGCTCTGTGGACTTCACTCACCTAACCACTAGCAATCGGAGCAACTCGGGATAAATATGGCTAGGCTTGTAAGGGTTCTAGGGCCATTACCTAGTAACCTTCTGTGAACCTATGAATCTACCTAAAACAAAGTTCTTTTGTTTGTTGCTTAACTTTTGCTTGTTACTTTTTCTTCATTTGTCTCTCTCTTTCTCTATATATATCTATATCTATATCTATTTATATATCTATATCTATCTATGTGTGTGTGTGTGTGTGTGTGTGTGTGTGTGTGTGTGTGTGTGTGTGTGTGTGTGTGTATATGTATGTATATATATATATATATATATATATATATATATATATATATATATATACATGGATCTACTTCAGTAGATCGAACTTTTACTGATTTGAACCATATATGGCTGAGACCATATGTTTGAACTCATAAAAGTTCGAACACTGAATTAAAACCACATAAAAGCAAAAAACACAAAACTAAACATTTATAGCAAGGGGGCTACACCCCCCTGCACCCCCCACACCCTCCTTGCTTAAATATACCAACTCCGAGATCGCACTACATTGCAGAAATGGGAAATCTTCCCTTTGCGCTCTGTAGAGAGATCTCCATTCAGTCAGAGTGGACTTTTACAAGTTCGAACATATGGTCTCAGCCATATGTGGTTCGAACTTATAAATGTTCGATCTACTGAAGGGGACCCATATATATATATATATATATATATATATATATATATATATATATATATATATATATAGATATAGATATATATATAAATCAACCTCAAATGGAAGGAGTAGGTTCACATAACTGTAATTTCTCAAAGCAGTACAAAGTCCAAATATAAGTTCCAATAAAATCCAATCTTTTATTGAATAAAAACACAAACGTAAGCACTTTCGCGGATCACAACTCCGCTTCTTCAGACATAACACATGCATCTCATAACTAAACACTTATATACTATAGCCTATTATCCAATTACAAAATAATTAATTAATCAATATTGAGCTAAACTCATTGAATAAAAAGCAACTTTGACAAGAATATATCTCTGACAAAAATATACATCTATATATGTAAATGTATACATAAGTGTATATGAATATCATACCATATGAAAACAATTAACAATTCATTCTTGAACATCATATAATAATATAAAATAGACATAAAATGTGAGGAAGAAAATAAAAATGGACATTCATTAATAATGCAAAAAAAAGCATAAAAACTATACTATTCTATGAATACTATATACAAGCTTTAAGCTAACTATAATCTGTTTTAGAATAAAAATATATATTAACTAAATAATATATAATACAGGCTTAATAGTCTGTAGTTTACAATGTAGATATATGTGCATGGTTATTCGTAGAATAATATTATATTGGATTCATTTATTTGTCTAAGGGCCCTAGCTTTGAGTAATGGCTTAAGTGATACGCTATCGTTTAGACCATTTTTGGAAACATAATTAAAGGGCAGGAAATGAGGACCTCAAGGCTTTGTTGTGAAGAACTGACGCTAAAAGAAGAACTAGAAAGGTTGAAGCAAGGGTTTATATCGAGGGGATATGTGGAAGAAGAAATAGATAAGATGTATACACAGGTTAATGAAATGAGGCAAACTAAAGCTAAACCATACTATACTTCAAGGAACATAGAGTCCCCAAAACAGAATGAGCAAACCCGCAAAATGGCAATAGTACTCCCTTATTGTAGTAATACAAAAAAGATAGAGGAAGCAATAATGACACATTGGAATATACTTATTGTAGATGACAAAACTAAGAATTTAGTAGGTGATGTTCCACATTTTACATATAGTAATAGGAAATACCTTAAACAACATTTGTGCTACCGTGGGTTGAATATGGGTAGACACCATGAACAGAGGGAAGGATTTATAGGTACTAAGAAATGTGGGGAATGCACACAATGCACTTTTGTAGATGAGTCACAATTTTTTAAGCATCCCGATACTGGTTATTTATGGGAACTAAAGAACAACAGTACATGTAACACTAGGAATGTAGTATATGTCGCACACTGTGTAGTGTGCTTTTGCTTCTATGTAGGGAAAATGAACAGATCCCTAAGGGAAAGGATTAGGGACCATATTTATTGCCTTGCGAGGAAGCAAGAATATAGTGCTATAGCAAAACATACACTAACTATGGGGAATGATCACACATTCCTGTTTCAAGTATTACATACTCAACAAGAGAACATTTGGTTGGGTGACATTACTAATGAAACAGAGCTGTCCGAGGTAAAATGGATTCTTAGACTGGGTGCCCATAGGGGGCGAGGTCTACACGATAGCATATCACTTAAGCCATTACTCAAAGCTAGGGCCCTTAGATAACACACACACACACACACACACACACACACACACACACATATAAATATATATATATATATATATATATATATATATATATATATATGTGTGTGTGTATATATACATAGAGATACGTATGTGTATGCATACATATATATATGTGTGTGTGTGTGTGTGTGTGTGTGTGTATATGTATATATATATATATATATATATATATATATATATATATATATACATACACACACACACACACACACATGCACACACACACACACACACACACACACACACACACACACATACACACACACACACTCTGTACATTATTTCTGTAGTTATTAAATGCAAATCAAAAAATGGAAAATTTTTGAACTGAACTCTGGCATTCTGATGTAATCACACTGGTTTTATAATATGGTACAGATTGATGACTTTCAAGGAATTTTCAGTTGTAATGAACTTTTTGAATTATCAAGTAAAATACTACAAGTGAATGCAAACATGACAGTTACACAAAGCAGATTTGTTTTTGCCAGAAGTTAAATACTGGGTACAATGGCTTATTGGATCAACAAATGAATTATTCTCTTCTACTCAATGAAGAATGAACAAGCATTGTAGTTTAGCAAATAAATGAATGTTTGAAAAATGCACAATACTAAGATTTTCATTTAGTTTTCATAAACACTACTGCCACCTACTTTACCTAATCTAAGACAAAATCAAAATACTTTATCAAGTGCTTTCATTTACTATTAACCAGAAATGAAAGATGACCACAGTAACAATGGTTAAAACCCATATCTGAGTCTGAAACAGATTTTTTTTAAAGACAATTTAGTAACAAAACCAAATCAAAGTAGTTTTCCATTGTGAAATATTTATTTATTAATTACTTGATCTGCCTGGTTCTTGAACCCTGGCCCTTTGGAATTTTCCATTGACACTAGTGTGGTATGTGAAGTGCTTAGGTATGAACACAGCTCTGCTAGAATTCTATATTTTAAAATCAACTGCGCCATGATGTTCTTTTTAAACAGATGGAGCTTTCTCTTTGTTTCACACATCATTTTTTTCCATGTCCCCAGATTTGTAAATCATGGTCCTGTACAGGTTCAACATTTCTTTTCCATTTTTATGGAACATTGATGTATTTTGAAGAATTTCATAAATGGTACTACACAACAGTTAAAACATATAGTTACTTTACTTGATTCTTTCTTAGCAACTTATATCTGAATGATCATAAAATATCTATCCCATTTACAAATTCATAATTTTGTTCAAGACATGCGTTTCTACCAAATGACTTTAAACAAAACTGATCACAGCAATAGTTAAAAACAATATTCCCTTAAGCAGCTAGCAATCATCAGAGTCCCAGGTCTAATCAGATTACTCTGCATACGTCTGTTACAAATACCCAAGAAACATCTAAATGGATCACCATAAATCACTCTGTTAGAATACTTAACTTTATTAGCACAATATTTTTGAACGGATTACGCTATGTTGAAAAACAGCCTTCATTTACTCTGTCATCTTGGGTCAACTGAATCTAACTATATGAAAGGCACAGAGCTTGTCTATTCACATTCATTGCTACTAAAGTTTTCATTTATTTGGGGAGCTCTCATGAGCACCATAATCTTTTTTTATCCACCACGGAGTGACATTTTTAATATGTACTACACTGTTAAATGCATGCACTCTGTTTTGTAGGAATCATTATCCTGTATTAATAACAAGCATGGGACACATTATAAAATTGTATGTCTTTCATACTAAGCAATTAAAATGAGCTTAAAAATGACTTATATTAAAATATGCACTTTACTGCAGATAAATTCAGATACCAAACATACAGATATGATTGATACCTAATGATACGCATTCAGAGAAAACAGATTTTATCTGAATGTCCAGTAATATGTAAAAGGCTTTACAGATGCAAAAAAAAATTAATATGAGTTATTTTAGTATTTTTATTCCTTCATAATCTTAGTCCCAGAAGGAAGAACATAAAAGAAGCTGGCTAGCCATCTAGATACATTCTGGGTATAATTCTAAAAAAGGCTATATAACATTACTTCACACATGTTGTTTGGAGTACAAAAAAGCAAACCAATGAAGTTGGGACAAAAATGCAGAAGAAAACAATAATGCATCCCAGTTCTTCCTAATGACATTTTCCATGTTTTAGACTGTTGATTTTACTGGTTGTTTTAAACAGTGGCTTGGTGAATGTATCTTTCAAGTAATTTGCCTGAGGAAGAATGCAGTGTAAGAGCTGCAAGTCTGAAAACTAGCAATGTTATTTTTATTATATGATAAACATGTTCAGTTACGGAAGGTGTCTCTTACTGTGGTTTTTACTCCATCTTCATTAGTGTGTGTTTTCTGGATTTTAATTGTGCATTGGTCATGGCTTTATCGTGCTTGATTGTATCATACAGTTTTTAGGAAAAGTGAACATATAATGACAACAGAAAACGGGAACTAAGCAGATTATATTGTCAACAATGAAGACCAATGTTCTTCAAGGGAGGATCAGGATCACGATCAGGCCATATATAGGGTAAAGTAAAATCTTTGGCTGATGATTTTTCAGGAAATGTATGAGGCTGTGGTATACAGGAATAGATCACAGCAAATTATAAAAGTGAGTCTATCTGCAAGAAGAGTATGTTTTCAGTAGTAACAGCGACTACTGCACGGGTTAATTTCCACAGATATCCACTCTCTACAAATCCACATCTCTGCCTATCTTAATATAACCCCTTACAATCTATGCCCATCCTAACACAACCACTGCCAGTTTTAGCTCCACAACTACTCTATTCCTCTCCACCAAAAATGATCATATTCCTCTCTACCAAAGCTTCCCATATTATTTCTCTACTCACATTTTCTACCTAGTCTAACTTTTCTTATCACCAGTATTATTCAAAACTCCCTCAGAGAACCCTTCTCATTGACTTGTTTCACCTCCTTTAGTTCTACAATGTTAAGCAACCCGTGAAAAACATAAATTAGTGCTTTTTAAACAACTCATTTCTTCCAAATAGAAACAAACATCTTATCTCCATGTGGGTTCTCTGACTTCATAGAGACAGTTTATCTAAATGTTTTATCACATATGCATATCATACCCTAAGTTAATTTGTTTCTGATATAATTTGTAATCAACACTACATTGTGGTTTATTGTACATGAAACTTTCTTTACAGATAATGTAAATGTGAACTACTGTAATATTTTGTTGTTGTGATGGAGCTTTTCTCCCCTGGCCTCCACTGAAAAGGGGCAGATTATTACCCAGTGGAATATCCTGGTAAAGAAATGGAATAACTAACATACTAAATAAATACCTTGGTGTCAGTGATTTGTGGCAAAATGGCCATAACAGTGTGACAGAGAAGAAATATGCATGGGCATCACCTTTCTGAAGGTGCCTTCCCCATGCGTAAGACAGGTCAAGACATTATCAGACAGAAGGCCCTCATGCTAGAATATATCAGCAGGTTAAGTGGAGCTGGCAGTGTGTGTGACAGAGAGAGAATTTAACCTTACAAGCCTGGCTGAGCACTTGTGTGGAACTTACAGATCAATAACTGACTCTCTGTCTCTTTTATAACTTCAGATCTCTCCAAACCTTACAAGGTCATAACAACATGCTGCTCCAGGTGTACTGAGGAAGACTGGAGAAAATGAATACCTGCCAACATGCTGTCGTTCTTGGACTAAAAAATAAAGGATATACAAAACTCACCAGCACAGTAGGGATATTCCATAGAAGCACTTGTCTCTCCCCCCACTACATCCTGATCATGTTAAAGACCTTTACAACATAGCTGTATTGTGGAGAACTCTGGGCTGGTGAGCAGTTACAGCTCATATACTTGTTAAAGACCCTTATGACATAGCTGTATTGTGGAGAACTCTGGGATGGTGAGCAGCTACAGCTCACGTCCAGGAAAGGTTGTGGAGTACTGTCTTGACAGAATACCATATTGACACAGCAGCATACAAAACTGGAAACCAGCAAATCAAAAATAAATAAATAATGTTGAAAAGAGCCAACATGTTTTCTTCATGAGGCAGAACAGTAATAGTTCAAGGTCAATGTAAAAAAGTGTAGGGAGGACAAAATGAATGGACATGGCATTCAAGCATCATGTAGCACTAAATTATGCAGGAACTACTTTCATGTTTTTGTATGCAAAGCCCTCAGCACATCAGCATCACTGGGAAATCCTAGAGAATTCACATTGTCAGGACAGGGAGGACAACAGGAAAAGGGCTGTGCACAAACAAAATGAAAGCAGAACAGAAGTAGCATTCTAAGGTGCAATGGGTTATGACTGCATGCATGTATGCATTTATTTCAGTCAGATAACCAGGTAAGTGGACTGGATGACAAACTCATTTCAGCCACAACCCAGGCACCATGGTGAAAGACACATAGACTAAGGAATACACAGAGATGTACAAAGGACAGTGACAAAGTTGAGGCAATACATTTATATCACGTTTACAATTATACATGTAAGGGATATTATTAACAATATGCACAATTAATGTAAGTATTCAAACAGTGGGCATTTCTTAAACTTATATCTTTATAAAAAAGATGAGACTACAGATGGGCTGCAAGGACTAGCCATTGTTGCAGAAACAAGAGCATATGGTGTCCTTAAACAGTTGTTCCTTTACTCTGTCTCTAAATTACTGGTGTCGCTTGCTGTCTCGCTGCTGCAGGTAGCCAGTTCTATGACGTTGAGCCTATCCTAGAGATACAGCATCCTCCTGTGGAAGTTTTAAAACAAAATCTAATGAGAACAAGCCGTCTTCATGACTATAACTGTACAGTTAGGCTGCATGATTTGTAATTTTGTTTTTGGGGGGTATCCTATTTTAACAGCTTGTAGCTTTGACAGTTAATCAGTTTCTCCATTGTAGAATTTTGTAGTGATGGGTTTGGATACTGCAAAAAGAACAAATCTGCAGATTTAATTTAGACTAGTCTGTATTTTACATGTGTTTGATCTGGAATATAAAGGTACAAATGGGCAGTAGTATAACAAGGAGACAGAGAAGGGGGCAGCTGCCCCAGACCAAAGTGTTAGAGGGCACAGTTGGGTGATCCAGGTCCTTCTTTAGTAATAGTGCACACCAGCTTCAAATGCTGATATTGCACCTGTAGTCAAAGCTGAGTACATTTGCACTCTGTATGTGGTCTAACTATAGCAATTTCTTGCTACATGCTACAAATGTTTAAAATGAAAAAACGAACAAACATTTTTCTAAGCAAAATTCGAGCACTATAGCACTCCCTGCCTTACATAAATTGTATCATCTGCTTCCTACAAATGTAGCAAACAGTTTGCTACAATTTAAACAAAAAATAATTTTTTCACAAATTAAATCAGTGTGCTATTGTACTCTTTGTGAGATTAAAAGAGTTGTTCCTTCTCAGTTTTTTTAAATTAGATCCGAATACTGTAGCACTCTGTGTGCGGTATAAATTGCAGCATCTGCTTGGTACAAATGTAGTTAGCAATTTGTTACAGTTTAAAAGGGAAAAAAAGTGCTTTTCTTTTATCATTTCAGCTGTGAAAGGAGGGGCAGTGGTGGGTTGCAGATCCAGGACCTGACTGGCTTCCGCATTTCAGGAGAACCAAGGAAGATTGGGGAACTTTTTTTTTTTCACTCAATAAGGTGCACCAGATTGGGGAATAGATCCAGGCATTGGATGAGCCAGCTATACCTCTGCAAATGGGAGGTTGCATTCTATTTTAGGAATAAGCACATTTTTAGCTAATGTATTATTGCTGCAAGAGTGAGGAAGTATGAGACTCCATAGCACAGTATTAGTTGTTGGGAGTGTTTTACTAGTAATATTGTCCAATGAAAGATCAGGGTCAATGGTGATCCCTAGATACTTCTTTTGTATTGCTAGTGGTATTGGATTGCTGTCTGCATCAGTAGTAAATAGATCCAGGGATTTAGACAGATTTTACAGGGTGCAAAATATCATGATGCAAGACATCAAGGGACTGATTAGAAGCAAATGTTTATTCATCCAGTAGAATAGATCTGTGAAGCTTGACTGTAGTTCCTATAGAGGATCAATGTGTTCTTACATGATTCAAGTAGTAGCATATCATCTGCATAAATGAACAAATCAAAGTGAAGCAGGTTAATGGATATATCACTGAAGAAAATGGAAAATAACATCACTATTTTATTACTACTGCTTTCAGCAGAAAGGACGGTTCCTAGGTGTGCTTGGAATGCCCTGTTTATCTTACTGTATTTGGGCCAAAATGAAATTTGCCATGTTTGTAGAGGAGCAAGTTATGATTTACTGTTTCAGACACTGCTAGTTTTGAATCATTCATATTGTAATAAATGGCTCTTATAATACTTTTGTGTTACTGAAAGTACTTCTGAAACTGCATTGCTTATCACAAAGAGGTGCATGTTTGTTTATTTGATGCCAGCATTGCTTGTATTTAAGTTTTTCAAAAATTTTTCTGATAGGGCACCAGATTGCTATACATCTTTTCTGAAAAAAACAAAAAATATACTTGTTTTCCTGCCTTTCTAAGCTAGTACAGACCAGTATTCAGGTTATTTTCTTTATTCAGGGCTGTGTTACAAGTTTCTGTGTTCGCCCATACCTTACTTGGATAGGAGGAGGTTTCTCTCTTCACTGTGAGAGAGGGAGCACTGAGCAGCCTATCTGTGCCTGGAGGAATGGTTTCAGCCCAGAAATTAGTAGTTTATTGGCCATTTTGGGCTAATTTCTATCTCTTTTACTTCCCTGTTATAAATCCCGCATTTACAAGGTTTTGCGTGCCGGGCAGTGCCGGTTAGCTGGGGTATAACTATTCCGGGCTCCACAAAGTCTACTCTTCAATTTTTCCCTTAGAACTAGACAAATTTTCAAGTTAAGCACTCAAACTATTCACTTTTCATACCGACACTTGCTCAAAACTCACAGCAAGCACTAATAAACCTTAGCACTAGACCCCTCGTATACTGCAGAGAAGGACAATGCTCTCTATTCGACCTTACCAGCCAATCAGTAAAACGGTTCACTGTACCTATCCAGGCATGTCCAAAGGGCAGTTTCAGGTGTACTCTATGGTCCAACTGGTGAATCTGGGCATTTTGAGGCAATGTTACAATTGCCTCATGTACACAGACAACCCTCTCCTCCTTCCTCCAGACACTAATACATGCAAGAGATGCAATTACACAGCCAAACTGGAGGCTAAGCTCTGTCAAATCAAGACTGGACCAGGCAGTCAAGAGGAGAAGGGAATTACTTGCATCATACCACCAGTCTCACATAGACCTATAAAACCAGCACCGGCAAAAAACACACATAAATACAGGAAAACATACTCGGAGGCTCTAAATAAAAATCTGCAGAAGCAACAGAGACTTCCAAAGCAGACATCCAAGCAACCTCCACCCCCCAACACAAACCATGAAACACATACTTCACAAAACCAGTGTGCCACACAATCACAGCCCTTAAGGCAAAATAACATACCCAACACACTAGTAATAGATGACTCTATAATCAGGCACACTGACATCCCACTCACTAGGCTGAACAAGGAAAAAGTTACTGTTAGCTACCTGTCGGGTGCCAGGATCTGCCACAACACAAGCACGCAGGTCACTCCAGAACAAGTACAAATATGACTCTATTATTATCCATGTCGGTGTGAATAACCTGTGCCATACCTCCCTGGACTACATGAAAAGAGACATGGAGGAGCTCTCTGATCACATAGTCCAGGCCGGTATGACCCTGACCCTGAGTAGCATCCTGCCCTCACCAAGAATGATACCACGGTATAGAGAAAAAATTATCAATTTCAACAATTGGCTAAGCTTCTGGTGTCATTCAAAGGGGATCCAGTGTCTGTCAGCCTGGGATGACATGCTCAACAAGCCACGCTGCTTTGTTAGAGACGGCTTGCACCTGTCACCCTTAGGCTTTTGAATACTGGCCAAGGCTCTTACCACCCCCATAGTGCCTTTTTTAGGCAAGGCTCAAAAGACAAATGCACCACCGTAAATAGCACAAATAACAAAAAAAGTGAGGGTAATGCTACTCAATGCCAGAAGTCTAAACCTCAAAATGCATGCACTCAAGGCACTCCTCAGTATGGAGAAAATCAATATATGTGGAGTAACAGAAACCTGCTTTAAGGCTCCAGACAGCATCCCCAGCACTACCAGGCTTCCACTCATACCATACATTTCAGCCACAAAACCTAGAACAAAATACAAAAGGCGGGGGAGTATCCATATTCATCACGGATACCCACACCTCCAGATTAATGGCACAGCACGATGCTTCAGAGATCATTCACATGCAACTAACAATGGGCAAAACTGCAGTTCAAATTATAGCTTGCTACAGATCACCCCCCATGTCACAGGACCCCCACTCCGCATTCCTGGAAACACTGGGAAACATAAAGGTCCTACCAAACACCCTGATAACATCAACTGGGAGAACTACTCAAGTACAAACTCCCTTGCCCAACATTTCCTAGAGTTTATAAAGTCAAATGCCCTGGATCAACTGGTCAACACCCCCACCAGAGATGACAACATATTGGACCTAGACATCACCACCATGGGCAAGGTCATCCCCTCACTGGTTAGATCTGACCATAAACTAATCACTCTGGATATCCACATTCCGCCACCACCCCCGGTCAAAGAAATCACTGTGAAAAACTTTTCAAAAACAAACTTCACGTTACTTAAGACCGAGGTGGGAAGTTTCAAAGCTCCCATGCTAAAGGATAACACTGTCCAAGCTGCAAAATCCTTTACTAATGCACTCTACAGGCACCTACAAGAATGCATGGATCGTGCTATCGCAAACAAAACCAAGACTCACTCCTTCAAGAAAAGGAAACCAGTCTGGTGGACCCCTGCCATAAACATGCTATACAACAGAAAGAGGAAACTAGTACAGAAAAGAATTGGGAGGGTGGCCTAATGGTTAAGGTGCTTGCCTTACAAACACAAGGTGCAAGGTTTGAGTCTCACAAGGGATAATTGGCTAGGCTTAAAATGTCTCGCAAGAGCAGTTAGCACAGTACTAATCTATGAACCTATGAACATCCCTGATCAGTATCAGCAAGAAACTACATTCCCTCATAAAATCATCCAAGGCTAGCTTCGAAAGAAAAATTGCCATGGACTCCAGAGATAACCACAAGGCATTCTTTAGCTATGTCAAGAATCTAAGTGGCAATTCTCAGATCTGCTCAGAGTTAGTGCAGAATGGCACAAAATACACTGAACCGACCGATATAGCCAACATCCTGGCAGACAGGTTCAGTGCAAACTTCACCCCCCTTTCATCCCCAAAAGGGCCCATAACTATACCAGTAGACTGTAGTGCCCCTGAAATCACAGACACTCAGGTTAAAACAGCCCTCTCCAAAGCCAAAAACACAGCATCAATGGGGCCGGACGGTGTCTCAGGCTGCGTCCTATACGAGCTCAAAGATGAACTAACCCCTCACCTAAACACACTGTTTAAACTCAGCCTCTCCATAGGTTACATACCCACAGAGGTGGTGCACAGCAACGGTTATTCCACTCCACAAAGATGGAGCCACAACGGACCCTGGGAACTATCACCCTATAAGCCTGACTAGCTTGGTCTGCAAAGCTATGGAGCGCATCATCATGGATCTCATTAACAGAGACATTGGAAACCTCCAAACACTGGACCCTACCCAGTTCGGCTTTGTTAAGGGCAGATCATGCCTCCTAATCCTGGTGGACTTCTTTGAGACAGTTACCAAGTCTATAAATGTGGGAAAGGTGGTCCACACAGCCTACCTAAACCTTGCAAAGGCCTTCAACACCATGCCCCACTCAGGTATTATAGACAAGCTCACCAGCCTGAACATAAACCCCTACGTCAATAGATGGGTTGCCAACTGGCTCATGGACAGAACCCACATGGTAAGAGTTGCGGGAGCTAGGTCTAAACCAGTTACAAGTGGCGCCCTAAGACCCTCCTGTCAGGCATATAGTTCTCAGAGGTACAGGCAAGCACAGGAGGACTATGGCTGACCAAGTTCGCAAACGACTGCAAAAGTACAGTTTTGTACGTATCATAAATGTAGATGTTCGAGTGTTCACCCTGCTGCAGTCATCACACTTGGGTTATCCTGCCGTCAGGTGGTCCCGCAGTTGGCCTGAATTCCAAAGTCATGTTCCGGCGTCGGTTGCTGTCGCTTCCTCCCTGACGTCAGTGCACCAGGGGTATATAAGAGGCATCCGATGCCATTGTCTTCAGTTTTTTTTGCCGCAGATGTCAGGTGCCCCCAATACGTAGGCAAAATATATATATATATATATATATATATATATATATATATATATATATATATATATATATATATATATATACACACACACATATAGCTATATAAAAACAAAACCCTTAGGCACAAGCAAATACACCACAGAGGTAGTATAGGATAGAGTGGCAGAGATAAGTTCAGCTAGTTCAAAAGGGATGGAGGGAGGGTAACCTGGACTGCAGCAGGGTGAACACTCGAACATCTACATTTATGGTAGGTACAAAACTGTACTATGTTCATCGTGTTACCCTGCTGCAGTCATCACACTTGGGTTGAATCCCAAAGCTAAGGATGGGAGGTGGAGTCAGACAGAGTTAGAAGAAGCTAGTAAGCCCTGCAAAACTGCAGTGGCAAAACCAGCTCTAGTCTTAGAGTATAGAGGTAAGTGATAGTGTTTGGTGAAGGTGTGCACTGAAATCCAAGTAGCAGCTTCCAGAATATCCTTGGTTGGCACTCCCCTGAGAAAGGTTGCTGATGTAGCTGTAGCCCTGGTGGAGTGGGACCTAATGTTAGCAGGTACTAGTTTTCCCATGATGTGTTTAACAGAAACGTATGCAATGCCCTATCCATTTTGAAATGGTCTGGTTTGAGATAGCTTTTCCTTGTGATCCTGTAGCATAGGCTACAAAAAGCTGGTCAGTTTTTCTGAAAGCCTTAGTTTTATCCAAGTAGTAACGTTATTGCCTGTGAATGTCCAAAGAGTGCAGCAGCCTTTCTCCTTTGTTCTGGGGATTTGGGAAGAAGGTGGGCACGTGAATGGTTTGGTTTAGGGCCACACTGGATACCACCATTGGCATAAAGGAAGGATTTGTTCATAGAGAGACTCTGTCGTGATGAAAAATGATGAAAGGTTCCACTGCCATTAGTGCCTGTAGCTCTGAGACTCTTCTAACTGAGGTTATTGCTAGTAGTAGGGCAGTTTTCCATGAAAGAAATTTTAAATCAGCAGAAAAAGCTGGTTCAAAGGGCGGTAGTGTAAGCTTTTCCAGAACAAAGTTGAGATCCCAAGTAGGTGTTGGAGCTCTCTTTGGCAGTCTTAAGTTCTTAGCCCCTCTGAGGAACTGTCTCAGGAGTGGATGTGAGAATAAAGGAGGATCAGTGCTGTAATGATCTGAAATTGCTGAGGCGGGGATCTTAATAGATGAAAAGGAAAGTCCTTTGTGTAACATCTCAGTTAAATATTGTAGAATCTGAGGGATGTTTGGATCAAGGGGTTTAGGCCTTTAGCCTGGTTCCAGGAGCAAAATCTTTTCCATTTGCTGAATAGGTTTTCCTGGTGCTGGGTCTCCTGGCCTCCAGAATGACATCCATAACAGCTTTGGATAAAGGTGTTGGCTGGTTGTTTAGGTAATTTTCCATGCAGCCAGGTTTAAAGTCTTGAGCTGCCTGTGTAGAATCTGATGATCTTGCTGGGTGAGCAGGTGAGGAATTTGTTGCAAAATCCATGGTGGGCCGTGGGCCATGTTCCTTAAAATTGGGTACCAATGCTGGCGTGGCCAGTCTGGTGCAATGAGTATCATTTCTGGTCTCTCTAATCTGACTTTCAGCAGTACCTTTGCTAGAAGAGGTAGTGGAGGGAAGGCATACACTGTTAATGTTTTCCAACTGAATGAGAGGGAGTCCACTTTCCAAGCTAGTGGATGGAAGATCCTTGTGCAAAATTTTTGAAGTTGGTGGTTGTGGGGGCTTGCAAACAGATCTATGTCTGGGCGTCCCCATTTTTGAGCTATCATTGCAAATACTTGTGGATCTAGTTTCCATTTGTGTGGATCCATGATGTTTCTGCTTAGGTCGTCTGACAAGGTGTTTTTCTGTCCTGGCAGGAATTGTGCTTGTAATTGAACCTGGTAAGACAGTGCAGTGTTCCACAAGGTCATTGCTTGCCTGCATAGAGGGTAGGAAAGTGTGCCCCCTTGCTTGTTTATGTACCACATGGCTGTGGTATTGTCCATCTTTATTAGTAGTTGTCCTGGGTGTAGAAGGTCCTTGAAAGCTGTTAGGGCATTCTGTACTGCTAGCATTTCTTTTTGACTGATATGCAGATGCCTCTGATCTGTAGTCCATTTGCCCTGAATGCACTGCCCTGCCATGTGTGCTCCCCAGGCATAGTCCGATGCATCTGTTGTCATAGTTTGCCTGGCTGTGGGTAAGGTGAAAGGCTGACCCTTGTTGAGGTGACATGCCTGTGCCCACCATAGAAACTCCTGTTGAAGGCAGGGAATGAGTGGTATCATTGTTTCCAAGCTGTGGCTGTGCTGAGTCCATACACTTTTCAGGTACCATTGTAATTTCCTCATATACAGTTTTGCAAATGGTATTAGTAGTATGCAAGATGCCATGAATCCTAAGGCCTGCAGAATTTTTCTTGCAGGGAGTTGGGTCTTTGTTGCCATTATTTTGAAATATTGAAACAGCTGTCGTTGCTTGTCTGGTGTGAGATAAGCCATCTCGGCCATTGTATTCAAGATGGCACCCAGGAATATTATGTTTTGTGAGGGCACTAGTTTTGATTTCTTTTCATTTACTGTGTACCCTAGGCAACTTAGAAGGTGTTTGACAAATTCCAGATGCTTTAAAAGAATGTCTTTGCTTTCTGCTTGAATAAGGCAGTCATCCAGGTATGGGTATATTTGAATTCCTCTTTGTCTGCAGTATGCAATTACTGGTGCCAGGCATTTTGTGAAGACCCTGGGCGCAGTAGATAAGCCAAAGGGCAGAACACAGAATTGATAATGCTTTGAACCTGCAATGAAGCGGAGGTATCTTCTGCAATTTTGTCTGATAGGGACATACAGGTATGCCTCCTTGAGGTCCAAAGTGACTAGCCAAGCATTCTTGCCCAGCATGGGAAGAAGCTGCTGTAGTGTTAGCATCTTGAATTTTGGTACTTGCAGATAGGTGTTCAGAAATGAAAGATCCAGAATGGGTCTCCATGCTTTGTCCTTTCTTGGGACTAGGAAGAGTCTTATGTAAAATCCTTGTCCTTGCGCCTGTGTAGGTACCTGTTGAATGGCTCTCATGTTCATGAGAGCTGTAATTTGTTTTTGTGCCTCTGCCCATTGATTTGTTGGCAGGTTTGGCATTCCTTTGTTCCTTGGTAAGGTATGAAAGTGGAATCTGTATCCTTGAGAGACAATGTTTAGAACCCATTTGTCTTTTGTGATGGTGTGCCAGTTGTCTGCAAAAAATGCTAGTTTTCCTCCCAAGGGAGTTGCCAGGAGAGATTTGCTTGGTAGTTTGAGGATAGATAGAGTCATTGTGTTTGTGTTCTGCTAGCTTGGGGCCTATCTTCTCCTCCTTTCTGGGTAGCAGAACCCCATTGGTGAGGTTTGTCAGGGCCCTGTGACTGACCTCTGCCCCTTGGGCATCTGTATTTACCCCTCTGTGATCTGTCTGAAGCTGGAAAGGACCAGTTTTTTGCTGGCCAATTTCTGCTGATTCGAGGGGGTTGTACCTGCAAAAAATCCTTGACCGTTTGCGTAGACTTTGCCTTATCCTCCATTTTCTTTAAAACCTCTTCTTCTTTGACACCAAATAATACATCCTGTTGTAAAGGTGCATCCAATAATTTTGCTTTCACATGGTCAGGGAGGGTCTGTTCTTTTAACCAAGCATGCCTACGTATGACAGAGTCAGTAACAGCTGCTCTACAAGAAGCTTCCAATGAGTCAAATCCGCATTGTAAAGTATGTTTGCCCACCTGTTCAGCTGCATGCAACAGATCCTGCATTTCTTTGAATTCAGGCAGTTCTGAAAGTGTGCTCATTTTTTGTTTTAAATGAGACATTAGAAATTGTTGATACTTCAACACGTGAAACTGGCAGTTTAATGCTCTCAAAGCCAGAGTAGCTGAGGTGTATTATTTCTTGCCCCATCTATCTAGGGCTCTGGAATTCCTTTCAGAGGGCACAGTATTTTTAGCCATAGAAGCTTTTGCTCCCTTAGGACCCTGGGAAATTGTTTCTGGGTCAGCTACAGGGCTTTTATAAAGGAATTTGTCTGAGTCAGGTACTCTATAGTATCTGTCTGGTTTGGCTGGAGCAGGAGGAAGAGATTCTGGATTTAAACTAGACTCCCAAGTAAACATCATCCACAATATCCAGAACAGGAGGGATAGCAAGAGGTCTGTGCTGGGGTAGTAAAAGGAACTCTCGGAGCCTTTTCTTAGAATCTGAGTAATCCTGGCCTTCCCAGTGGAAATGTTCCCTCATGGTATGTAAAGTTTCCCCAAAGGAGTAGTCTTCAGGGGGAGATGCTGAGGGAATAGAGTCTTCAGCATCAGAATCTTCATAACGTGGAAAAGTGTAATCCTGTTCCTCAGAAGAATCTGAGGAGAGAGAAACCTGGTCAGAGGATGCATAATCCTCCTCTTGTCTTGGTCTTTTATCAGGAGGGGGATGGGAACCCTTGATAAGGGTAATCAAATCTTCAGCCATCTTAAGCATCTGTTTCTTAGGCATGGGGCCTTGAGCTGTAGACTGATGTACAGTTTTCTTTGGTTTTAAAGGAGTTTTAAGTTTAGCATAAGATTTAATGGTGAGTGTAGTCGGTCTGAAGACACCTTCAGAAACCGAAGGTGTTTCCGTTGCACCGGTGTCTAGTTCTGCTCCGGTGTCGGTAGAAGGCTGCGTCGGCCTAGTAGACTCAGCATGGGAATCCACAGCTGTCTGGGGTTCCAGCTCTGCGGTCGTCAGGGGCTGCGTAGGCGGCTCACTGAAAACCGGAGAACCGGCGACAGGCCCAGCTGAGGCCTCGGTGTCTGGCTTATTCCTAGGCTGCCTGTCCTTATCCTTTCATTTTTTTATGAGTGGCAGTCGTCAGCTGCTCTGATGGCATGATATAATTAAATTTCCTACCAAAGTAATGCCGTGCAAAGTCAAAACGGCGTTTGATAGTTCGTTTATTAAACCTAGCACAAAACCGACAACCTGTGATGTCGTGGTCTGGGCCTAGGCAAAGAATACAATAGGAATGGAAGTCCTTATGAGGTATTTGCTTCCCACAAGAAATGCAATTGTTAACTTTTTCTGACATCAGACTGAGGCAAGAAAAAGTTCCCCAACGGGGTACTTAGCTTTATTGAAGACTTCGGACTGAAATTCAAATTGAAAATCTCAGGTGTCAGCCGACCGGCACTTGCAAACTGCTTCTGCTTCGGGCACCGCGCGGCAAGAAAGACTGAAGAAAATGGAGTTGGATGCCTCTTATATACCCCTGGTGCACTGACGTCAGGGAGGAAGCGACAGCAACTGACGTCGGACCAAGACTTTGGAATTTGGGCCAACTGCGGGACCGCCTGATGGCAGGATAACCCAAGTGTGATGACTGCAGCAGGGTAACAAGTTGAACATCTAGGGGCTATAACTGACTCCGGCTGACACAGACATCCTCCAAAAGGGTCTCACTAAGGCAGATACCTGGTATCAAAACAATGGCCTTAATCTAAATGCCAAAAAGTGCACAGTCATCCCCTTTGGAAAAAACAAAGTATCCACAAACTACCACATAGGTGGTAGCCCCCTAAATACGGAAGACGTAATAAGGGATCTGGGGAACCAAGTAGATAGTAACCTCTCCTTTGATAATCACATTGCCAAAGTGGTTAGAAAACCCTTCTATGTGGCCCACCTAATCACAAAAGGGTTCGCATTCAGATCAAAAGAGGTCATTGTGCCCCTCTACTCATCGCTCATCAAAGTCATCATAGAGTACAAAGCCCCATTTGGGATGTACCTTACAAGGCACCTGCAACAACTGGAAAGACCTCAGAAGTACCTCACCAAGAGGATCACTGGCCTCAAGTAGATGCCCTATGCAGCTCGACTGAAGAAACACCAGCTGTACTCGGTTGCATACCGCCTACTCAGAGGTGATCTCTGCCTGACATACAAGGCCATGTCCAAGCCAGAACTGATGGACATGTTCCACCTGAAGAAAACCATATCCTCTCGAGTCACATGCTCCAGGGATCTAAACCTCACCACAACAATAAATAGGACGTGCTGGAGGGATAGATTCCTGTCCCAGAGACTTCTCATGCTCTGGAACAAGATTCCAATCTACATTAGGCAGAGCTCCTTGCTAACCCTCTTCAAGAGAAACCTTGACGAGTGGATGGGAAACAGAAAGTTTACCCCAGGGATCACTTCAATGGCTCTGCTGGACAGAGGCACCAGGAACTAATCTAAGGGGGCGGTGAGAGCCAACACATTCTGGCTAGGCTTATAAATGCCTTCGGGCAGATAGCCTCGTACCTACCTATGAACCTATCTGTATTTTGTTATTCCTTTGTGTTTGCATTTTTAGGAGGAGAGAATGGTGTGCAAGTGATAAAAGGCTATGGGGAAATAGAAATGGCTAAGGAGAGGTTGAACATATGAGTGAGAGGTGTTACAATGAAGGGAGCTTACATTTTCATGAAGGTTACATCAGGTAGGTGGATAGTAGATCCTTCCAGCACTCATACTGTTGTAGGCCAGTTTTGTTTTTTTGTCAGTGCAGGATTCAGTCAGCCTTGTAGGATGGACACATATTTGTCCATTGGGACAAAGAGACAATTACAAACCCAGAACAGGCATCAGGGAAGAATGTTGGGGACCACACCCAAGAACATGACAGTATTGTGGTTCAGCATCAGGGAGCTGACATGAAAACAGTTGTCATCGCAACGTGAATGTTATGAATTGCCTGATATTATGGTTTTATAGCTACGGCAGCGATTTCAGGATGGTGCCAGCATTATATATATATATATATATATATATATATATATATATATATATATATATATGTATAGGGAGCTAGTCAAAATTTGGGGGAAAATGGCCACAATGTGTAGCTGCTTGGTTTAGGACTGTGTCCTGCAAGGAAAGGAAGAATTCCAGGGACATGCTGTCAAAAGATAAAGACAGATAAGTAGTTAGCAGGGGAAAAAGCAAGGAAGTGCTTGGGAGGACATGCTGAGTCCCATTTACGCAGATGACAGAAAGAAGTATACCATGATTATAGTATTCATTCATCAGATACCAATTTTAACATGTCCAGTGTGAGTATGTCAGATGTCCTGAAGTTCCCTATCTAGGTTTTGCACATAGAAGACAGTTAAGATGACCTGTACGGCTAGTCTACCTCATTGGTACTTAGGTACAGAAAAGGAGAACAACCTCAGTTTGCAGATTTGGGAATCAGACTGATGGTGGATGAGGGAAGCCTCACATGTACATGATCACTCTCTTTTTTTTTTAACTTCTCCAAATGTTTGGGTTTCTAATATCATGATTAGGAATGGACCCCATTCCTAAATACAGCACAGTTAGAGTACATGCAATTAGTATTACTTCACTCTGATGTTAGCGACGAGGGCTCTTCTCAGCACCCATAATGTAGACAGAATTCCCTCTTAATGCAGTTTATTCAGGGTTACATGTATTGGTAGCATATTTAAATACATTTGTAAATTCTTTTTATTAGTCTTGTCACTCCTAATAGTATTGAAACTGTCTGGGTATCTTTATTCCACACCGGTCCCATTTCTTTTTTCAAGTCCTTTTATTTTATGACTAGGTGTAGCAATTTCAGTGATTAACACTGCTTTTGTCTTTTTTCTTGGACTACTATATCTGATTTTCGAACATCAATTTAGACTGCTGCTATTGGATGTTCCCATATAATCCAAACGTCATCATTGTCAATATTGCTTTGTGTTTCATGTTTCCAGTGCTTCTCAGCTATCTGTGTATTTTAGTGTTTGCAGAGTCCCCACTGCAATAGTACTTCCACATTAATGTGCCTTTCAGTTTACAGGCAATCAAACAAGAGTATATTGCAACCAGCAACAAGATGTGCAACTATTTCCAGTTTTGTTTTGCAGAACCTGCATTTTGTTTCTCTCAAATTTGCTATAGACTTTGTAGTCCACTGTGTATGTAATCCACTGCCTTGGGCCTCCTTTTTTAGCCTTTCATTGTTTGGCTTAAAGTCATGCATGTGTAACCATTCCTCTATCAAATCTTAGTTAACGTGATTGCTGTTGGAGTTCTCTATACCTGCCACTATATTTGTGTTACGATGAAGTGTCATAGCAACTTGTAGTAAGTGAGATGAAAGCACTTATTTCATTGTGCTGCATTAAATTCTTTGCTGTTGTTTTTGTACTTGTTATTTTTGTTTGACAGCTGTTGCCAGCTGTTTGTCTGGCTTGGTTTTAAGTGACTTATGGATATGTATTTTACAAATGAAGTGTGGTGACTCTAAAAGACATTTTTCACTATAGTTATGATGATGCATGCAGGACATGGCCATTGTACTTCTAAAAACATATGGTTCAGAAATCACCAAGTTTTCTGCGTGTTGTTTCAGTTGGTGGAGCATTCAAGAAAAAAATATGTCACATATGGAAATTCTTGACTGCTATATATGCATATTGCACTGACAAGCCCAAACGTCTGACATATCATCTAATCAATATTGAATCTGCCATCATCCATATACCATACACATTACAGCCATAGCCTGCTTAAGCCATACTCTTCCCCAAATGTAAGCAGATGAAAATCCATGGAAACAGCAAATGACAGTGATTCCAGAAATGTTCCTGGTAATGAAAATGCAGCATTTATGCATTTATATGTTCTCGTCAGAGATAACTGCATCCA